>NC_139764.1:110548668-110767240 GCF_965231275.1 Zosterops lateralis | reverse complement strand
AACTACCCTGGAAAGCCCAAGAGGGAGTCGAGCTTCCTGGAAAGGATTAAAAGTCCAGACCAACCACACTCAAATTTCTCTTTCCATCTGGAGGCTCACAGTGGTTCTGTCTACCTTCCCTATTGCTGTGCTCCTCCTCCTTCCCTCAAAGCCAAATTCCCTGGTAGAATTTTTTTCCTGCCCTTAGAACCCACTCAGAGATGCCAGAAAGAACTCTGATTATAATGCCAGAAGGAAAAATCCCTGCAGAACATATCTGCTTTATGTTCTCTTGGTAGAGATTTATGAATTGGATTTTAGCTTTCCTCAAAGCCTGAAAAACAATTCTTCAAACAGAGTGAGGAGCATTTACAAGTCCCTGCTAACAGAACAAGACATCTGCTTTCAAAAGGTGAAGCTCTGGGGGCTGTGAGGGCAGCTTTAGGGGTAGAGGACAACTCTTCAGAGGTAGAAATTAGCTCTTTTGTCCCCTTTTCTGCACCAGAAGCAGAAGTTTGGATACACCAGGTTCTGTGGTTCTTTTCAATCACCGAAAACTGTTGTAGAGCTGCTGTTGGCCCAAGTGATTTTGTCTTTTTCGGGCCAACACTGATATCAGGATGGTGAGAGACTGATCTCAAGATGCAGCATCACCATTTCATGTGGGGTACAAACACACCATAATTGATGGGTCTCCTCCTTCAGAGCTTCTAATGATCAAATTACAGAATAATTTAACTCAGAAGGGATGAGATCAAGTCTCTCAAGACCCTGTTCAGGCAACTTTTGAATATTCCCAAGGATGGAAATCCCACCACCTCTCTGGGTTCCTGTTCCAGTGTGTGCTGGTTTTGCATTGATTGAAAAAAGCTGTGAGGCAAAACCCAATTAGTGATGAGGAGCACTGAAACAATGAACAAGTAGATCAGACTGCAGAGATAGAGGTGCTAAAGGCAGACTTAGATTGGTGAACTTGAAACCTCAACAGAGCGTTTGACTGCCCTCATGCTGGAAATGTTTTTCCAAGAATCACTGGCAACTTAATTGCTCACACTTGGGGACTCCCATGGAAGGAGTCATTGTGGGAGGCTCAAAGTGGTCTCCAAGCCCAGGAATCACTGAGCCACAACTTGCAGGTAGGAGGTCAGTGCAGGATGGCAAACTCCAGAAGTGACAGACCAAGAGGATTAAAGTGCCACCACTTTCAGGACACTCAGCTCCTTCCAGCAAGAAGAGCCAATTACAAAATTCCAGGTTCTACCTGAGCTCTGCTTTCCTGCCTGTGATGGGGGAGGCAGTTAGAGCCTGCTTTGGTAATGAATTATATACAATTATTAGACACCCATTAAGGCAAAGTAATTACTGGTTTTATTAATGCTTTTATTGCTGGAGAACCTGGTGAGATCCATACCAGGTCCTACACAAATACAGGACCGAGAACTATCCCTTCCCTGAGGAGCAAGAGGGAAGGGCCCACTCCTGCAAAACCCCTCAGCACATTTAAAAATCCATTTGTGGGATTAGTTCCCCTTGAGATCATCCTTAATCAGGAAAATTTTGATGCTGAAGGGTTTACAGCACAAGGTTTGGTTGTGCCAAACCAGACCTTGGCACTGGCCCAGTAGCCACCAAAGTGAGATGGGCAGGGGGGCAAGAAACGTCATTTAACCACTTCCAAATGTCTTTGCTCTTTGTGGAAGTGCAGTGTGTTGATCCACTCCAGTTATTCTTTGTAAATTGATCAGACAAGGTCCACAGATCACTTGCAATCTTATGGGCTTGGATGGAGACGGTGCAATCAGGAGGAGCTCGGGAATATTGCAAGGGAGCTTTAAAACCAATCAACAACTCTCAATGTAACATTGAAGCTGTGACTATGTCAGGGGTGGTGTTTTGTTTTGCTTTTTTTTTTCTCCCCATGTGTAAAGTTTGAAGCTTCCCAGGTCATCTGGGAAGGTCTCATGGAAACAGACACTTATTTGTAAAGGGGAGACGGAAACCAACCAACTGAACAAGCTGTAATTATTTAAAGATGTAAAAAAATATCTATTATGATGTAGTATGGCTACCAATCCACGTAACTTCTACACCTTTAGAACTAATGGAAATAAAACAATGATAATAAAACCAGAAGGTTTCTGCTTGATTCTGTCTACCCTCATAGGCTTCTTGAAGAGGGCGGGGGGTTGAAATACTAAACACATGAAATGCACCTGGAGAAGAATTGGGGAAGTGGGTCCTGACCCAGAGAGCTCACAATGAAGGAATTACAGGGAATTTTAAGTCAAGAAAATATGAGATCAGGTTTCTCTGAGCCCTGTTCAGTCAAGTTTTGAAAATACCTCAAGAGGGAAATCCCACCACCTCTCTGGGCTCCTTTTCAGTGTCTGACCACCCTCGCGGTGGGAATGTTTTTCCAAATCATAGAATGTTAAGGGGTTGGAAGGGACCTTAAATCTCATCTAGTCCCACCCCCTGGCATGGGCAGGAATACTTTCCACTTGACCAGGCTGCTCGAGGCCTTATTGAACCTGGCCTTTGACACTTCCAGGGATCCAGAGGCAGCCACAACCACGTTGGGCAACCTCTTTCACTATCTCACCATCCTCAGAGTTAATAATTTCTTCCTAATATCTAATCTAAATGTCCCCTCCTTCAACTTGCACCCAGTACTCCTTGTCCTATATAAAATTCCTATATAATAAATATTAGCTTATTAATGAGAACTGAAATCTTTGATAAATTAATTGCCTAGACCTGGGAATTCCCAAGCAGGAGAATCAATGTTGCCTCCAGGCCCCAGAGCCACACAGAGCCCTCCTCGTATACATTTGGGATGACCAACACAGGATGGAAAACTCAGAGGTGATAGACTCAGCTTGGAGCAACTCAAAGCCAGGCTGGACAGGGCTTGGAGCAACCTGGTTTAGTAGAAGGTGTTCCTGCCCAGGGCAGGGAGGTGGATCTGGATGATTTCTAAGGTCCCTTCCAACCCAAACCAGTCTGTGACTATGATTTTAATATAAATGAGGAAAAGCCCCAGTATTGGTAACACCCCCAACACAGCAGAGAGGGGGAAAAACTCTTGGGGGCACTTAAAAAACCATCATGACTTCGCTTTTTTGCCTTCTCACTAAGTTTTACTCAGTGAGCCTTGTTCAGCCTGAAAGCTCCCAGCTGAACTCAGGGACAACACCCTCGAGCTGAAATCAGGCTGTAAACACAGGCTGTGCTCAGCCACCTCCCACTCTGTAGGGGCACAGCCCTGCTCTAAGCACCCAATCACCCTGCCAGGTACTGCCCAGCTTCCTTCCCAGTCTAACCAGTTCCCAGACTGGTACAGCCGGTGGGGAGAGTGAGATCAGCACCTGGAACCCGCCCATCCCTCCCCAGCAGCCAACTGGGGAGCTCCCCGGCTATTTGGGGAGGGAGGATCTTCCTCCCTTATAAAAGGAGCTGGCTGGAAGGGGTTTGGCTGTAGGAGGGCGTGTTGAGGGTGGGTAGAGGTGCTGTGGGAGGTGGCTGAAGGCAGAGGAAGGGCTGTGAGGGATTGAGGGGAGGCAATGAAGTCGGGGGGAAAGGCTGCCCAGCCTGTTCCCCAAATGGATGCACAGGGTGGGCCTGGGGAGAGAAGTTGATGAGAGCTGGATGCAGGAATTTGGGGATTGGGTGTCTTCACTGCCCTGGGGTGATGTGTGTGAGAGTGGGGTGGGAAGTAAGTGCCTGTTTTCTTAGGATGGCTGCAAATTGATGAGATACTGGCTGAGTGTGAGAAGATGGAGAGCTCTGCACCCCCCTGACTGCATGTGGAGGGTCAGAGTTGTGCCTTCAAGCCCCTGTAGGAGCCTTGCCCAGGGGTGTAAGGTCACAGGGGGCCTTTCTGCAATCCCTGGGTGCAGGCAGAGCTGGAGTGAGCCTTTATCCTTGCTTTGTTCTGCTGTGGGTGCTGGGCTTTTGTCCGGGCACAAGGATTGGGAATGAGCCCGTACAGGGGGAGGATTTTCCCTGGAGGCCTGGCTCCCTGCCCCAGGCCTGCAGAGGTAACAGCTGAGGTGGTTCTGCTCATGGTGAGATGGGGGTCATGCCCTGCACAGGGCTGGAGATGGTTTTCCTCCTTGGAGAGGGGAATGCTTGAGGCTGAAGTGGATCTAGAATAAAAACGTGAAATAAGGAAGCCCATAGAGATAAGGGAATCAGCTACATTGGGATAAGGATGGCAGATCCTGGTGGTTCTGATGTGCTGGGGAAGAGGGCAGTCTTCCCTCTTGAGTGTGCCTTTGCTGTCAGACAGGTTAGAGCTGGGGCAGTGTGAACCCTGTATTACCAGTAAGGTATTAACCTGATTAATACCTTACAGAGTTCACAGCACTTCCAGTCTCTCACAAGGAGCCTGTGGAGAACTGACTTAGCAGCAGTCAGAGCTCTGCAGGTGATGAACATCCCTGGGATGTGAGTTCTGGGCTGTGTGAGCTGTCCTGGGGCTCAATACATGCTTTCTGACATGAAGCCGGTGCCTGGATAGTCAGGACAGACTCCTTGGGTGACTTGTGTCCAGCTATTTCCAGGGAACCAAACTGCTGCTGGTGCCTTTGCCAGCAGGTCCATCTCTTCAGCTGTCTCTTGATTAAGAAAATATGCAGATTTTTTGGCTAAAACTGGAGCAGGCCTGTAAATAATCATCACATGCCCTTGAAGGCAGAGCACTAAAGCTCAAGCTTTTGCCCTTGGTAAATTTAGTTTTGATGACCATTCAATATCTGTACCTGGATCTAAGACATTAAATTAATGTTCCCTAACGTGTTGTCCTTTTGAGCCCTTCCAAAAGTGATTTAGTTTGTCCTGTAGCACAGGAATGGCTCTTCTGGTGGGAGTCTCCAGGACTGCTGTTGATTTTCTCATTAAGTTGTCTCAGAGCTGTGCCAGGTGCCTCAGAGCCGTGTACTGAGTGCTGTGGAGCTTGAAGCTGAGCCTCTGATCAGTGCTGGGATTAGTCTGCAGAGAGAACTGGTGCTGTGGGATGAAAGCCAAACTGAGCTTTCCTGGTATACCCACAGCCAGCAGAAGTCCTCAGAAGAACTGCAAGTGACTGGGGCTTCATGCCAGAAATAAAATCCTTATGTATTGGTGTGACTTCCTGGAAAGAACTGCAGGATGGTGCTGCTTCATCTCCCCCTCATCCCGAGCCTTCTGCTCCCAGATGCTTTTAGCAGAGTGTAGGAATGCTCCCTGACTGGTTCCACGCCATTGCAGTCAGTGGGGCAAGCAGTGGGTAAAGCAAGGGGTGGAGATGTTCTAATTCCAGGGCTGATCTTTCCATGAGAGCAGCACTTCCCATGGTGTATAGGGAAAAAGATGGGTCACTGGCCTGTGCTGCTTCTGGGTCACTAATAAAATCACAGAATGGAATGGGTTGAAGGGATCTTAAAGATCTACTTCTGACCCCACTGATGTGGGCAGGGAAACCTTCCACTACCCCAGGAAAAAAGGAATTTGGGAGATTCCCCAGGCCAAATTCCTGCTTGTAGCGTGAAAACTGCCATTGGAGTTTGTTGTTCAGGGCTATGTTGGATTGAATTATGTATATCTGATAGGATGCAAACTCCTCCACCTCCCTGGTCCTATTTATCTTCATGGAGATAAATTTGCCACAGGAACTTAAGGAGGAAAATCAGGAGAATGTTTTGTGTATTTCTGAGTTGCAGCTTCCCTTCCAGTCTAGGGCAGAGTGTGACAAGGACCTGCTAATCCCTCTGCAGCTGCTGGAGATGCCAGAGGGCCCATCAGTGAGGAAGTTCCAGCTGCTGACCTCCCCTTTTGTGGGACAAGTGGTGGCCAAGGTGGGGGGAAGCAGCAGGAAGCTCAATGTGAATGATCTGAACGCCCTGAGGCTCCAGGACTCCCAGGTGAGCTGTTCGACAGTTGAATTTACAGATCCATGACAAGTCTCAGGGAAGTCACTGCTGTCCCACACCTGGGTGATAGAAGGTGCAGAACCTGTGAATGTTCCCCTGAGGGTTTCACCTGGCTAAGCTGAGGTGTCTGTGCTGTGGGTACTTGTCAGAAGTCACACTGGGTCAGTCCTGCTGGGGCTTCACTGTCCTGACACCTTCAGATGACGATTTGTACGTGACTGGCCAAACCCTGGTGCAGCCTCACCTCTGATTAAAGATGGGAAGCAAAATCAAAAGCATGAAATGCACACAGCAGAAAGTGGGAAGATAAATCAGAAGCGATGATGACAAATTTCAAACCCCTGAGTGTGTGTCCTGCTGAGCCTGATGGAAGCCCCTGGGAGGGATTCAGAATTGAGTGGCATCTGAACACCTTGTGCTTCAGGCAGGCAAAGAAAGGAATCTGCAAGGATCACCCCAGCTCTGATGGGAATGGATTGGATGCTAGTGAATCCCATGCTCAGCATGGGCTGGTGTGCCCTCTAATAGAGGTTGTAGAAAGTAAGTCACTTGTATGGAAATAGCCAGAGGTTTTATCCCTGGAAGTGTTCAAAGTCAGGTTGGATGAGGGCTGAGCAACCTGGTCTAGGGGAGGTTGTCCCTGCCTATAGCTGGGGGCTTGGAATGAGATGAGCCTTAAGGTCCATTCTAACCCAAGTCTTTCTAGAATGCTTCGATCCTTTATGGATCATGAGCACATCCCACCTCTTTTCTCAGGTTCATGGGAAGAACTTGTACCTGGCATTTGTGACAGCCGAAGGTCCCTTTGGACCAACTGCAGAAGAGCCAATGCTACAAGGAGAGGCTGCTTGTGGGGCCCACTGTCCTGCCCAGGGACAGCAAGGACAGGTTGGTGCTCCACAACACAATTCCCAGGATGAGGAGCTGCAGGAAGCCCAGCATTCAAGATCTGAAGCCCCAGAGGCAGCAGAGGGTCGGGGCAATTGGCTGCGCATCCACTTTGGCATGTTTGGCAGTGTCCGGGCAAATGAGTTCTCGAGGGCAAACAGAGCCAATAAAAGGGGGGACTGGAAGGATCCTGTGCCCAGGTATTTCCTCTTCTCTTTTCTCCCAAACCAAATCTGTGTGGGAATGCTCCTAGCCTTGATTTTCTCTGGTAATTTTTAAGGCATGAGTGAATGTGGGATGTGTTCAACCAGAAAATCCGCAGTGGAATTGTAGGATGCAACTGCTTGGGTGTTACAGGACCAGCTCTGCTAAGATTTTTCTCTTGAAGAGATAAGTTTTAGGATGCCAGGCTGAATCATGCCCTAAAAATGCCAGTTTCTCCCAATTATGTGCTTTTGAAAAAGCCTTCAAGCCTAGAATCACAGGCTGGAGTGATGCTGTTGAAGGCAGCAGTGAATTGAAAACATGGCTATGGTTTGTGTCCTGTATCCCACTGGAATTGTACAGAGCAAGGGGGAACAGCTTCCCAGAGAAGCTGTGGCTGCCCCTGGAAACCTGGAAGTGTCCAAGGCCAGGCTGGACAGGGCTTGGAACAACCTGGGGTGGGAGAAAGTGTCCCTGCCTATGGCAGGGGGTGGCCCAAGATGATCTCTGGGTTCTCTTCCAACCCAAATAATTCTGTAATTTTTGAGGGATGACTTTATTCCTGTACAAGTATTTTTAAACAGTTTTTTGTGCTACTTTTAACATCCATTCCTCTGATTTGTGGACTGTCCTGCTGGAGGCTTGGTCATCCAAGGTCACAGGGCAGCAGAAGGAAAAACTCTCCACCAGTTGTGTGGGCTCCCCACCAATCTTCATGGCTGCAATCACTAAAGATGCCACCTTGCCTTGAGACAGTGGCCAGCTGCAGAGTATAACAAGTAGTTCAGAGGTGTTTCTGATGGGAGACTCCAACTTCCCTGCTTCTCCCAGGCTGGTTCTGCACTTTGAGAGTGGAGGCTTCCTTGTTTTCTACAACTGCCGGATGCTCTGGTGCTCCTCTCCAAGGGCTGATCCTGCTTCTGACATCCTGTCTGTGGAATTCCACCGTGGCCGGGCGCTGCGTGCCCTCTGTGCACCTAACCCCATCTGCTACACCCTCCTAGACCAAAGATATTTTTCAGGGCTGGGTGAGTTCCAGGGAATAGGGGCAGAAGGAGAAATGGAGGAAGGTGGGTGGGATGTCTATGGATGCAGGAGTGCGTGTCTGGGCAGTTTGCTCTTTAGACTAAGAGCTCCTGGTTGATCTAGCTGAGGGCATGTGGTCACCTTCAAGGTATGTAACAATGGTAGAGGGAAGAGAACCTCTTCCAGTCCAACCCCAGCTCTAAGCCTACTCTTTTGGATGTCACCTCTGGTACAGGGAATGGTGTTGCTGGCTGTGATCCTTGAGGCAGAAACCTTGAGGTTGGAGCCGGCAGTCTGCATTTCCTCGATTAGAAATATCCTTATACTGTCTCCTTGTTTCTGACCCCCCCTTCCAGGGAACATCATTAAGAATGAGATCTTGTACCTGGCCAGGATCCACCCGTTAACACCCGGCTCCCTCTTGGCTCTCTCAGACCTGGAGCATCTGCTGGACTGTGCCGTTCAGTTCAGCTCTGAGTGGCTGCACAACAAACTGTGTGGCCAAGGGCTGCACCCCCAGGTGTACCAGAAGGAGCAGTGTCCCCTGGGCCATCCCCTGATGAAGGGCACTTTTGGACCCTCGGGTGGCCTCAAGAGAGTTACGTGGTGGTGCCCTCAGTGCCAGCCTGCGGTGCTGCCAGGAGATGGGGACCCTTCCCCAGTCACTGAGTGACCTGTCCTGCAGGGTGGTCTCTGATCTGTGCTCTTCGTTGTCCTAGAAGGTTTCTGTGTTTGCTTTGAGGCTGTTGAGTTTGGGCCTTAGGGAGCTGGCACAGTTCAGTGCTCAGTGCAGGTCCCAGGTCCCCTGAGTGGCTGCAGAAAGGAAAAAGTGGCTGTCCACATTGGGCACATTGGGTTGTCTTTGGGTTTTTTTTTTTTTTTTGGTTGTTGTTGTTGTGGTGTTTTTTTTTTTTTTGGTTTTTTTTTTTTTTTTTTTTTTTTGTCACAGTGGCACAGCAGTGTAAAGAGTTTGACCAGTTCTGAGGTGTTTTGGTTGCCCTGTTGAGGTGGCAGCGGATGGGAAATTTAAAGGGTTGAGCAGGAGGTTGCTGTGGTCTGAAGTGATCCTGTCCTTTGACCTTGGAGGAGTGAGCAAAACAGAGGATATCCCTCTGCCTAAGCAGCTTGATTAATTAGGAATTAAATAATCCTGCCTCTGTCTGGAGCCGAATACCTGTGTGCTGGGCTGTGATTGGGTGTGGTTAAACATTAGGGGCTGTTCCCTGTGTCAGCTCTGACAGGAACAGCTCCCTCCTTCCACGTCAACATATACAAAATATACGTCAGCAGTGCTTGGTGGAGCTCATCTCTGCACCCACAGGTTTCAGCTTTGTGGCAAACTTCCAATTTCAGATCTCACTGTAAAAATAATAATAATAAAAAAATACAGAGTGTGACAGTGTTGCATAAAACTCAGGATCTCCAAGGAAACCTGAAAGCAGAAAGGTTTGGAAATAGAGCTGTGTCTCTATACACTAGGTGGGAAGTGCTGCTGTCCTCTCTCCCTGGATTTGAGTTTATTTTAATGGTAAGTTGTTGACTTCAGGAAAAAAAAAAATAAAATAAAAGCTGGAATTGGAATTGGTGATGTTCATCTGAAGTGTGTATCCTTCCTGGCAGTTTCTTGGTTAAAAACTGGGGTGTACACAGAAATTCCAGCTACCTGGAATTGGTTAACAGCTCCCTCATTGGTGCTGCCTGTGGTGCCAGTGACTTTCCTTAGTTGTATAAGTGTTCTCATTAATGGATTTAAAGATGGATTGCAAATCAGCTGGGAATGCTGGAGGTAAACACCTCAGTTTTAAGCAGCTGATTCCTAAGCAAGACTTGCACAGCCTCTCCCCTGTGAACTGCAATGCCTTGAAGTGGTTGCAGGTTATGGGATTGCTGAATAAACCAATTAATGGGGTTATGGGGTTGAAGAAGGTGGTTAATGTCCCTTCTGCAGGATCTTGACAAAGTGTTCTTCCAAAACGAAGAATCATAGAATATCCTGAGTTAGAAGGGACACACAATGGTGATCAAAGCCCAGCTTCTGGAAGAAAGCCAGTCAAAAAACCAAAAACAAAACAAAAAAAAGAAAACCCAAAAAACCAAAACAAAACAAAAAAAAAATACCACCCCCAAAAGCTGAATCTTGCACTTTGAAGGATGAAGATGGAGCTGGAGCTGGGTCTGTGTTGGGTTCTCAGCACAGGAAGAATGTGGACTGTTGAAGCGAGTCCAGTGGAGCTCGTGGGGATGCTCTGAGGGCTGAAGCGCCTCTGCTATGGAGACAGGCTCAGAGCTGGGGGTGTCTGGCTTCGAGAAGGCTCCAGAGACACCTCAGAGCCCCTTTCAGTGCCTAAAGGGGCTCAAGAGGAACTTTGGGCAAGGGGGAATGGATTCCTATTGCCAGAGCACGGGGTTAGATGAGAGACTGGGAAGGAATTCTTCGCTGTCAGGGAGGGCGGAGGAGGAGCTGGGATGGAATTCCCAGAGAAGCTGTGGCTTCTCCATCCCTGCAACTGGCTGAGGCCAGGTTGGACGGGGCTTGGGGCAGCCTGGGGATAGTGACAGGTGTCCCTGTCCATGGCAAGAGGGTGGAATGGGAAGGTCTTCAAGCTCCCCTTCCCACCCCAACCCTCCCGAGCCTCCATGGCGGCGCCGCTCCCCTCACGCTCCCACGAGCGGCTCCGGGGCCGCCGACTCCTTCCCGCTCCGCCTGTGCCGACGCGCGCCTCCACCAATCAGCGCCCGCCGCCGGCCGTCACACCAGCCGCGCCTCCTCTCTATTGGCTGGCGCTGCCCTGGTGCGAGCGCGCTTCCACCAATCGGCGCCGCGCCCGCCCCACCGAGCGATGTGCGGAGCGCTGTGATTGGCTGCGGGGCGGGGCTGGCGCGGCCCCGCCCGTGCCCGGTTAAGCGGCGGGTTGGGGGGGGCGGCGGGAGCGCGCGGCGGCGGCGGCGGTGGGCTTTGAGCGCGGCCCCCATGGAGCTGCTACGGAAATGGCTGGGCCACCCCGAGGACATCTACAACCTGCTGCGCTTCAAGATGGGCGGCTACCGCACCGTCATGCCGCGGATGGACACGGTGAGCGGAGACGGATGCGCGGGCGGCGGGATGCTCCCGGTGGGGAGCGGGGCACGGGAGGAGGAGGAGGTGGTGGGGGACACTGTCATGTCCGGGTGCGGATACGGTGTTGTCATGGGTGACATCCCATATCCAGCGTGTGTAGGACCTGCCTGGCTTTGTGCGCCGTGTGTGCACTTCGGTGCTTCCTGGTTGCACTGGCTCCCGGCATCCTATTGTATTGCATCCCACCCCACCGGCTCCGGGTTTCCCACCGGTTCCGGGCATTTCACCGGTTCTGGACATCCTGTGAATTGGTGCATCCCCCCCCCCCCCCCAGTTCTGGCCATCCTGTGCATTGGTGCATCCCCCCCCCAGTTCTGGCTACCTGTGCATCGGTGCATCCCACCGGCTCCAAGCATCCCTGCATGGCTCGGTGCCGGTAGCCTGCCAGCATCCCACCGGATCCGGGTATCCCACCGCCTCCGAGCATCCTTCCCATTGCCCCGTGCCGGTACCCATGCCGGACATCGCAGGGTCTCGGTGCTACCCGAGCATCCCTTGAATATCCCACTGACTCCGAGCATCCCACTGGCTTCAGGCTTCCCATGCGCTGCTCTCTGCCCGTACCCGCATTTATCCCTCCAGCTCCGAGCATCCCTTGCATTGCTCGGTGCCGGTACCCCGCGCTCATCCCCGGTGCTCTGTGCACAGCACGGCCCCGTTGCTGTCCGTACATGGCAGCGCCTCCGGCCGTGGCGCGGGGATGGGGCGGGTTTAGGGGCGGGTTTTGGGGTCGGGGCGGAGCCGCAGCCCCCCGGCGCTGTCCCCCCCCATGGCGGCCGGTTCCCGGGCTGTGTCGGTGCTGCGGAGGACACTGACCCTGTCCCCACCTCGGAGCACCCCTCGGGCAGCGGTGCGGCGGCGGGGACGGCAGCAGCATCATCAGCAGCATCAGCATCATTGCGGAGCCCCCGGCGCGCTCCCGGCCCCGCCGCCCGCCCCTCCCCGCCTCCAACCCGCGCCCCGCTCTGCCCCGCTCTGCCCGCAGGACTCGCTGGGATGTGGCCTCCGCACCTGCTACCGCTACCTCAACCAGACCAGCCGGAGCTTCGCCGCCGTCATCCAGGCTCTGGACGGGGAGCTGCGGTGAGCAGGGGGGACCCTGGGGCTTGGGGAGGGGGTGCGGTGACCCCCCGGTACTGGGGATGTTTGGGAGGGGGCGGGTGGGGTGGTACCCCAACCTCGGGGATCCTCGGGAGGGGATGGGTGCGGCTTTCTCCTGACACCGGGAATCCCCTGGGGATGGTGGGGGTAATTCTGCTCCTCCCTGGGAGGTGGTGGGTGCAATGCCACCCCAACACTGGGAAATTAGGGTACAGTGACCCCCCAGTTCCAGGTCTCCCCAGGAGTCTGGTGGGTGTGATGCCCCCCAATACCAGAGCTGGGCCCATGCAATACCCCCGGACACCATTTTTCCCTAGTGGAGCTGCTGGGACACGCTCCCTCTCCCATCAGGAGCTGTCTGGACTCACTCAGCTCAGCCCCACCCCGTGCAGCAGGACGTGGGGTTTTTCACGTCCCATCTGGCTGTACCACATCCCCCCTCTGCACTGCATCCTCCTCCCCAAACTGGGTCTGTGGGCTGAGCCTCCTGGCCAGCAGACTGTTAAACACAGGGCCTGGCAGTGTGCCTTGTGTGACACCCTGGGAATGTGTCCTGGCACTGCCGAGCCTGGTGCTGGACAAAGGCTGGAGGGAGGAGGTGAAGAAAAACCTGGAGCTGACCAAGGGTCTGAGCCTTGCCTGGGAGGTGTTTTTTGGCAGCAGCTGCCTCAAAACCTGCGCAGTTGTGATGGTGGGTTTGTTGCAGGCTCTTTTTTTGCTGTGCAGATTTTGCTGCCCCGTGCAGAAAAGCTGCAGATGAGAATAGTAACAGAGGGTGTAAAGGTCAGCTGGCCAGTGGGCCTCGTGCCATGTAATTATTCTCCATATAGTCCCTTATATTCATTGGACAGTTACTGATCTCAGTTTTCAAATGCCCAGTTAATCCCAAGATGGGTTGATGATCAAATTTAGGGGTTCTGGGAATTGTTCCAGGCACATCCAATGGCTCTGCTGAGCAGTTGCAGGCACCACCCCGAGCACTGGGTGATCTGTGGGGTTTCTGAGGCCTGGTTTGGCATTTTGGATGTCCAGTGTTGTTTGTCCAGTGTTTATGAAATGGTGTTTGCAGCCTGGTTGACAGGACAGGCACAGAAGTTCAGTGGTTTGGCTGGAATTGCGTGGAAAAGTACGAGTGGGGCCAAGAATGAAGCTTTTTATTTTCCATGCTTTTCCTGTGCAGGAATTAAGAAAAAAAAATTAAGAAAACACTATGAAACCTGTTAGCAATGTGCCTGCCCTGTGCTTGCCTCAAACTTCCTGCAGTTTTCTTTGTCTGTCTTTTTTGTCCTTTAATCCTTGCCCTGCAGCCTGCTGGGATCAGGATCACCCTTCAGGGCACAGGAACTTCTGCCTGGCATCCTAAAAATGCTCTTGCCTGATCTTTGCAACCCACAGTGGGGCAGGGGTGGTTGGTTTGATTACAGCTGGCTCAGTAGTGGATCAGGAGAGACTAATTTTCAAAGCCCAGGAGCTCCACTGGAGAATTTAGGGACAAACAAGGGAAATACAAAACAGGGAGGACAGAGAAATAGGCAGAGCCACGGCCTTATAAGAAGGAATTCATTTTGCTGGATTAAAAAAGTGCTTGTATTGATGTTGACCCATCAGGGAGCTCAGCTGAGCCCCTATGGTTACAGACAGGCATCTCAGAAGGGCTGCTGGAGAATGGGGAACTTCTGGAGGAGTGCTTGGAGCAGTGCTTCCCTGGCCAGACAGGGTATTGGTAGTTGAGCTGAAATGTCTGATTCCTCCTTGCCTGTTTTTTTTTTGGCCCATAAACCACCTATTTTGGTGCCAAAGCCCTGCCCAGCTTGTTGCTCCGTGGTTAGGGAATTTTCTGGGAAGGTGGGAGGCTCAAAACTGCAGTTTCATCCACGGCTGAGCCAACAGCACCATAACTGCTGCTGGTGGAAAAGAGTTATGATCCAAGCTGACAGCTCCTCTCCTGGTGATGGAGAGGAGAAGAGGGATGCTCCTGCCTCACTGCTGCCAGTTTCATGGTCTTGCCTGTCCATGGAACTCTCCAGGATCTAATCCTGAAGGTTCAGCAGGAACCTGGCAAGGAGAAAGGAGACCTCCTTACCTGGGCTGGAGGGAGCTGCACCCAGGACAGGACTGGAGCTGGAACTCTGGAAGATCCACACTGGTTCTTTGTAAGTGGGTGCTTCCATTTGTGCCCTCTCCAGCCTGACCTTGAATGTTTCCAGGGATGGAGCATCCACCACCTCCCTGGACAAACTGTGCCATAGCAAAGAATTCCTCACAGCAAAGAATTTCTTCCTTTGATTTGCCAAAATTGCCAAGGATCTCTATTCAGTATGCAATGGAAGATAGGGAGGCAAGCAATGTCTGGATGCAGAATTTGGGTTAAATAAGTGCTTTAACTGTGCTGGGTTCTGAAATTCCTGCTGGCTCTTCCCTGGGCATGATTCCCCTGTGAGAGGTGCCTCTGGGATGGCATTCCAGGTTCTGCTCTGCCTTTCGTGGTGGCTCCTGGAAGCAGGTTGGAGCTTTGGGCACTTGCATCCTGTTGGATGAATGTTTGCAGCCCGGCTGGAATGGAAAAAGTCAGTCATGCAAAGGAACAGGAGCACGAGAGAGCTGCTCATGTGCTTTGACAGGGGTGTTAAATACCCTTCTGATCAAGGAAAAAAAAGCCAAAATTAACAGTATTGGCTCTAAGGACAAGTCAGTTTTCCCTGGATTCTTAATCACTGCTTGCACATTGTCATTCCAAGATTACAGCAGTGTCACCTGGTAATTAACATGTAAGCAGACCAAGCTACTTTCCCTTTATTAAACAATTAATAAATGCCTCATCTCCTTGGCATATATCCCTGTGCTCATGGAGATCTGGGGATTATTTTATATAAATCCTGGAGTTGCAAACAGCATTTCTTGTAATCAGGATTTGGTTTTAGATTTTTTTGGGGGATGTTTTTTTGGGTTTTGTTTTTCTTCAGCTGTGGAAATGTGGAGGCAGGGATGGGGAAGGAAGCAGGGATGGTGGAGGCAGGGATAGGGAAGGCAGAGGTGGGGGGAGCAGGAGGGAAGGTGGCTCTCCAGCAACTTCCTGCTGGGATTCTGGGACACATGGGCTGCCTCCAGTGTCTTGTTCCTGGAGATATAAAATACAGGGTGATTTTAGTTCTTTCTACCACACCTGATGTTCTTATTGCACACTGTGACTCCTTTATTCCCTCCCAAAAGGGTAAAAGGTGTTCAGAGGAGAGTGAGTGATGGGAAAAGCACATCTGTTTTTTTCTCCCCTTCCCTATTTTACATTTTCTTTTCCCAATAAGCTGCCCTCAGGCTCTGCCCTCTGGGTCCAGCTGAGTGCTGGCCCTGCTTGCAGGGTTGTCTCTTCCCTGCTCAGGGAGCTCACAGGCCTGACCCTGCCCTCACACACACCTTAGGAAGCCCAAAATCGTGCTGTAATTCTCCTCATGAAGGAAAATCCTGGATTTCCTAACCTGGCTGGTGTCTTGCAAAGGCACCAAGGACCTGGCAGTGTGTGACATGTTGAGCTCCAAGGCTGAAGGCTCTGTGGTTATTCCCATATATTTGTCCTGCCTCACAGACACTCCCAACTAAAGGATTACTGTTTTTTCTCCCCTCCCAGACATGCAGTGTGTATATTCTACCTGGTTCTCCGTGCCCTGGACACTGTAGAGGATGACATGAGCATCCCCTTGGATGTCAAGGTCCCGATGCTACACGAGTTCCACTCCTATCTCTACCAGCCAGACTGGAAGTACACAGAGAGCAAGGAGAAGGACAGGCAGGTGCTGGAAGACTTCCCAACGGTAAGGCAGCCTCCTCCTTGCTCCTTGTGGCACCTCTGGGTGCCTGGTTGTCTCCATGTGGTGCCTGCAGAGTTTGTTCAGTCCCACAGATCTTCCCATCACCTGCCTGTGGGGCTGGGTGCTGAGCTGGGGTGAGAAACTCAAAAACTGTGAGCCAGCCAGAGGGAATCTGGCTGTGGAAAAGTGCCAGCCCTGGAAAAGTGGCTTTTTTCCCTCCTCTGCTGGAAGAGCAGATGACCATTGTCTTGTGGAGAGAGATTTGGGGTTGTTACCCAGCACTGTGCCTCTGTGCACAGTGGGAGGGGTCACTGCCCGTGGCACAGGGTGGAATGAGATGAGCTTTAAGGGCCTTTCCCACCCAAACCATTCCAGAATTTCCTGATATAAGACAAAAATTGCCCTCACTGTTCCTAGTAACAATATTGCATTGATTTTTTTCTTTATTGTTGATTTTTTTAGGATTTTTTAGTTGATTTTTTCTTCACTCTGTTTAAGAAAAAATATAATAGTTCTGGTGAGGAGCATCTAATTTTGCAAGGATGTTCTGTTTTGTTCAAGTCTTTACCATTTTTAATTTATTCTACCCTTTTCAGGCTTTCCCTAGCAGTGGGAATGGGGTAATTGTTTGGAGAACTGAGGTGTGTTGTGAGTTTTGATGCTCAGGTTTGGGGTGACTGTGGCTGTGGCCTGTCAGAGGGTGAAGTGTTATAGGGGATGTCTGTG
The DNA here is from genome assembly GCF_965231275.1 of Zosterops lateralis. Classification (NCBI taxonomy): domain Eukaryota; kingdom Metazoa; phylum Chordata; class Aves; order Passeriformes; family Zosteropidae; genus Zosterops; species Zosterops lateralis. Next base: position 110,750,483 of record NC_139764.1, on the reverse strand, counting down.
TTGGGATTCTGAGTGTGTAGGGATACAGTAGGTATGGCAATGGCTTTAGAGAAACTTTTGAGAAGGTATTTGTGGCACTTTGTTGTTCTCTCTTGGTGTATATGTTACTTCTTTGAGGCAACCCATGCTCAGATATGATTTTAATAATCACAGAATTGTAGAACCACGGAATTGTTGGGTTGGGAGAGACCATAAAGCTCATCCCATTCCATCCCCTGCCATGGGCAGGGACACCTTCCACTTCACCAGGTTGCTCCACACCCTGTCCAACCTGACCCTGAATTTTTTTGGAGGGGCATTCACAGCTTCTCTGGGCATCCTCTGCCAATGCCTCACCACCCTTATAGTAAAAAACTTCTAATAATATTTTCTAGAGGTGCATTTGCAGCCTGTGCTCCTCTGTGTAGGGGACTGAAGCCACAGAGGCAGAAGCAGAGTGGGTACATTTATTTTACAGACAAACACTTATTGCACACAAACCCTGGGCTGGCTGATGGAGAATAAAGCTTAGCACAGTAAAACATGATGCTCCACAGTTTTGGGAAAGGGAGGATGCACTTTTAAATTTTATTTTTTTTTAGTGTGAGAGCAGTTGAAGCACTGCAGGTGTCCCTGCCCATATCAGGCAAGTTGGAACTAGAAAATCTTCAAGGTCTCTTCCAACTCAACCCACTCTGTGATTCCATGGTCACATTACTGGACATGCAGTAGGATTTCACAGTTCCCTCACTGCTTGATGCCTTTCCAGTTGTGCCAGATGTGCCCTGTGAAGCCAGAGCTGGAGAGGGCTGGGGAGAACAAAGGACCAGAAACCTCCCATGGGGTCTTTTCCTGTGGCTGGTGTTATGGAATGCTCTCAAATTACAGAGGAAAACAGCTCTGTGTACCAAGTGCAGTCAGTTTTGTCCTGCAGCTCCCAGATGATACCAGTCCAAGGCCACAGAGCCTTCCCAAAGATTTTGCTGTGTCTGATCTCCTGCCAGAGACCATCCCGTTTAGACTGGGAACAGGCTGAGCCTCAGCTCCAAGGACCTTGAAACAGCTCAGGTTGGGGGAGTTGTCCCAGATCTCCAGCCAGGGCAGGATTAGAGCCTGGTAAACAGTATTTTTCTGATTTCTTAATAAATGTTGAGCTTTGCTGCCTTTTTTTTTTTTTTTTTTTTTTTTTTTTTTTTTTTTTTTCCTTCCTGAGCACTGTCTTTCTGTTTTTACCGTGCTACAGATCTCCATGGAGTTCAGAAACCTGTCCAAGGTCTACCAGGATGTGATTTCAGATATTTGCCACAAGATGGGTGTTGGGATGGCAGAGTTCCTGGAGAAAAAGGTGGATTCTCAGCATGAATGGGATAAGGTGAGTCAGCCCAGACAGAGGAATGGGCTCAGCATGAGTAAGGTCATGGAGTTAAGGTTGGAAAAGCCCTCTAAGATCCTCAAGTCCAGCCATTCCACCAAGGCCACCACAGAACCATGTCCCCAAGTGCCACATCCACAGGTTTTTTGAACACTTCCAGGTAGGGTCCGCCTTGTCTCTGTGGAAGCAGGAGACAGAGCATCCCTGTTGGGAAAAGGTGTTTGTTTTTATGGGAAACTGAGACATGCCAGGGAGGGCCATGAGAACTTCCATCAAATGAACTGTCAGTTGCTTTTTTGTAGAACTCACTGTGGCAAACAGGCAGCTCTTTGTAACTTCTCTTTTTATCTTGTCTTTTTTCCCCCCCCTTTCCCAACTTGGCACCTTCCTTGGCAGTATTGTCACTACGTTGCTGGGCTGGTGGGGATTGGCCTTTCCCGTCTCTTCTCTGCATCAGAGCTGGAGGATTCCATTGTGGGGCAGGACACAGATCTGGCAAACTCCATGGGCCTCTTCCTGCAGAAAACCAACATCATCCGTGACTATCTGGAGGACCAGATGGAGGGAAGGGAGTTCTGGCCCAGAGAGGTGAGGAAAAAAAACCTCATAAAATCACTACTGTTGGCTGTGCATCTTGGTAATAACAGGTGTGGTGACAGCTGGCTGACATCTGTCTGCAGCTCTCTGGGTGCAGATATAAGGACAAGGTGGTGTCACCACACACTGCCAAGAACTGCTTAGGCAGCTTTTTCTCCTCTCTGCTGGGTTTTCTCAATGAATGAGGGAGGATAAGACTGGCTGAGATCCCAGGAGGGTACATGGTCTGCTCCCAAAAGCAGGGTCAGCTCTGCCTGTGCCTGACATGATGGCCAAAAATTTTTCTTCCCCTTTTCAATGTGGCTCAGCTGTCTCACAGGGCATTTCTTGATGTGTAACTCACCTTTTCCTCACCCTCCCTGGGAAAGATGTGGAGATGAGTTTCACCCTCCTCCTTTACCATCTCTTTGTGTACACCAAGGCCACTGTCATATCACAACCTGCCCTTCCTGCTTTTTATCCCAGTGATGCTCCGAGGCTTTTCTGTGGGGGTTCTGCTGCTCTCCCAGACCTGGTGTCTCTCTGATGACATCAATGCACCCTCCAACTCATGAGCACTTCTCTTGGTGTCCAGGTTTGGAGCAGATATGCCAAGAAGCTCTCGGACCTTGCCAAGCCAGAGAACATTGATGGGGCCGTGCAGTGCCTCAATGAGCTCATCACCAACGCCCTCCACCACGTCCCTGATGTCCTCACCTACCTGTCCCGCCTCAAAAACCAAAGTGTCTTCAACTTCTGTGCTATCCCCCAGGTGAGCTGAGCTTCCAGGTGGTTCCTCATCCTCTGCAGCCCAGCTGGTGAGGAGCTGGAGGTGGAGGAGGTTCTGTGTCGCTGGGTTTTTTTGCTTATTTCTTGGTCCCTGTCATTTCTGTTGTGGCTCCACTCCATGGATGTCACTGTGGACAAGGTGATCCCTTGGCAAGTTCCTTGCAGTGCAGTAAAGGCTCTTCCTTGTCTCTCCTCAGGTGATGGCCATTGCCACGCTGGCTGCCTGCTACAACAACCAGCAGGTGTTCAGGGGGGTGGTGAAGATCCGCAAGGGCCAGGCTGTCACCCTCATGATGGATGCCACCAACATACAAGCTGTCAAAGCCATCATGTACCAGTATGTGGAGGAGGTAGGCTGAGCAGTTTGCTTTGAGTCATTTCTGGCTCACCCTGTCCCTGTTCTTGGGGTGGAATTGGGAATACATGGGGATTTGTTCATTTTATCCTTGGCTCAGTGGTGGTGGGGAGTGGTGACCCTGATGTGGTTTTGGCCTGGACCAAACTGTGTTTGAACATGCTCTTGGTCTGTGTCTGTGTTGAGAAGTAGGGACTGGGGCCAGTGACACCTTGGCCTGGACCAGCAGAGTGTGTCCAGCAGGACCAGGGCGGTGTCCATCCCCTTGATCCAATTCTGGGGTCAGTTCTGGGCCACTCACAACAGAAAAGACATTGAAGGGCTCGAGCGTGTCCAGGGAAGGGAATGGAGCTGGGGAAGAGGAGCTGGGGAGAGGCTCAGCCTGGAGAAAAGGAGTTTCAGGGGACACCTTATGACTTCCTCCTGACTTGAGGGTCCTGTGGAGGTTCAAAATTCACATAGAAATTCAACTGGTGCGTGGTTTCATGGGGGAAAAAAGCACCTCCTCTCCCCAAAACCCAATTCCAGTGAGGAATTAAATAAATATTAAATAAAAAGACTACTAAATATTAAATAAAAATATTTCACTTCTGCACCAGGGAGTCCCCAAACCATGTGTTATTAGAACTGCCCTTGTGAACTGGCCAATCTCATGGCAAGGGACAGTGACACTGCAGGGCTTTAACCCAGGAGAGGGTCTCTGCTTGTGCCCACCTTGCTCAGACTCCTGCAGACAAATATCTCAGAGGCCCTGAGAAGAGAACCCCGAATGCCACAGAATCAGGTGATGATGTGGCTGCTTCCAGGCAGGAATGTTCCCACTGGTTTGAGGTTGGGCTATACAGTGAGTGAGGATTGCAGGGTGAGAACCTCTGATCCCAGTAAGGCCACTGGTCCCAGTAACACCACTGGGGTTGAGGGATTTTGTCCAAGGCTGTGTGTGGTCCATGTCCCATCTTGGGCTGCCCTCAAGAGGCAGCTGGGCTTAGTGCACTTCCCAGGGGAGATGGTCCCAGGGGAATTGCTCCCCTTGCTTCATGGCACTCCACCACCAAGGCCACTTCAAACTTCAACCTCATCCCCTTTTCCTCCTAAATCTCCCGTGGCAGCCCTAACTCCTCCTCCCTCCTCTTCCTTTCAGATCTATCAGAAGATCCCCAGCACGGACCCGTCGTCCAACAAGACGCAGCAGGTGATCTCCTCCATCCGCGCCGTGAGCCTGCCCGGCAGCCCCATGGCCTCCCGCCACCACTACTCCCCCATCTACCTGTCCTGTGCCATGCTGCTGGCAGCCCTCAGCTGGCAGTACCTCAGCACCCTCTCCAAGGCCACCGAGGAGTACGTGCAGGCAGGAGAGAACTGAAGGGCAGTGCCCAGGTGGGGGGGACAAGTGGTGGCAGATGGGGCAGCAATGGGGGCAGGAGGCTCCTGGTCCCCTGCCCTGGGGGTGGCCCAGCACTGGGCACTGGGATGGTGACAAGGATGGCACACTCAGGGAGCTGCAGCCCCTGGGGTGACAGTGAGGCACTGCTGGAGTCCATCCTCACCGTCCTTTGCTGTCTGCTTTGATGGCTGCTGATTGGAGTCTTAGTGTTTGGGGTTTGAGTATTTTTTTCCCCCTTTTTTTTCCTGTTTGCCTGAATATTTTGTGGGGTTTTTTTTTGTTTGTTTGTTTTGTTTTGATTTTTTTTTTTTTTTGTTTGTTTTGTTTTTGTTTTGGTGAGGTTTTTTTTTTTCCATTAGGATGGTTTGAAATAGAAACTCCAGTTGTTTCTTTTCTTCCTTGAGATTTGAGGCATCCTTCCAGCTCAGAGCTGAGCAAAACCCTGAGGGTTTTGCCTCCTTTTCTTAGGCAGCCTCTTCTCCCTCACCGGTCCCTGCTCTGTGCTGGAAGGATGCTGCTTCAGCTGGGAGAGGAATGTGCTTCCTTATCCAAGGAAAAAACTCTGGCCACTTTCTGGCCCTCAGTGATTGACATCCTGCAGCCTGGAAACAGGTCACATTTCTGTTGTGCTGAAGGATGCTGAAATGAGCCCTTTTAACATTAAGTACGTGGGAGGTGAGGTACTCTGTCCACCTGAACATGCCCCCAGCTGAAAAGGCAGCTGTGCAGCTCCCTGCCTGGGGACAGATGGCCCCTGCAGTGACACAGCTCTTGTTTCAGCAGTGAGGAGGTAGCTAAAATGAGAAGAGAGCTGCCAGAACAGCCCTGAGTTCATAACCCCAGGCCTGATCCCACAGCAGGCTCTGGGCTCTGTGCTGACTCAGCCCCAGGGTGGCTGTGCAGAGCAAGGCAGGGGAATGAGGGTTTGCACCCTGCTGTCCCTCATGGGATGCTTTTTTAGAGGGGAATTGATCACCCTGGAAGGCAGAAATGATCCCTGGCATGAGCTGGGAAGGCTGGAACCACTAAGGGGGTGACCAGGGCAGGTTTCCCTGGCCCACTTGGCTCTGGCTTTGGGTCAGACTGATGTGAGAGCTGCAAGAGGCTCCCACTGCTGTCTTCAAACACATCAGGCTGGACTTACAAGAGGAAAAAACACCCTAAAGGCAAGTCCTGTTCGCCTGGGGTGGATTGTTGTTTTCAGGGTCCTTACCCACCCCCTTCAAATGCTGCTTTGGTGTCGTGAAGGGAAGGAGAGCCCATGTCCTGGTCCAGGACAGAGCTACCAGGGGCAGGGTGGTGGCCTTTGCAAGGCCAAGCCCCTGTGGCCAGGCTGTTACTCAGCAGGAGAACCCCTACTCCACGGTTCCTGGTGTAGATAGTTTTAAGCTGTTGTCCTAAAGAAACTCGAGGTAGCTCTCTTTGTGCAGCTTCCTGTCTTGTTGAAATTAAAAGTTTTCTTTGGGAAAAAAAAAATAAAAGTGCTGAATCATCTTTTTTTTTCTTTTCAGTTGTCATTTCTTTTACACCAGTACTTTCCCACAGGCTACAAGCCCTCAGCTCATGAAAGTCCAGTGCTCCCTTAGTGCCAGCTCTGGGTATCAAAGTACAGCCCCCAAAATGGGCCAGACCTGGAGGAAGAATTTTAACCAGAGGGACAGCTGAGAGTCCATAAATTCACCTTGAAAGGAGTGGTGGCAGAGCCCTGGGCTGCAGGCACCTGCTCCAGAGCCCTTAGGGATGCTGGAGACAAGTCCTGGCTGCTTTCTGCCCGAGGTGGAAGCACCTTCCCCACAACCAGCACACACCCCAAGGGGTGGCTGTCACCAGCAGGGCCACAGGACAGAGCTGGCAGTGACCACACCTGCACAAGGGAGGGAATTCTGCCCCTCTGCCCCCCTCAAGTGAGACCCCAACTGCAGAGCTGCCTCCAGCCCTGGGGACAACAGCAGAAGGATGTGGAGCTCCTGGAGCAAGTCCAGAGGAGGCCACAGAGATGATCCAAAGGCTGGAGCCCCTGGAGCCAAGCTGGGACAGCTTGTTCACCTGGAGAACAGAAGGATCCAGGGAGAGCTTAGAGCCTCTGCCAGACCCTAAAGGATCTCCAGGAAAGCTGGAGAGGGAGTTGGGACAAGGGATAAGGGACAGGACACAGGGAATAGCTTTCCACTGCCAGAGGGCAGGGATAGATGGGATGCTGGGAGGGTGGTGAGGCGCTGGTACAGGTTTCCCAGAGAAGCTGTGGCTGCCCCTGGATCCCTGGAAGTGTCCAAGGCCAAGTTGGACAGGGCTTGGAGCAACCTGGGCTAGTGGAAGGTGTCCCTGCTCATGGCAGGGGGTGGCACTGGATGATCTCTAAGGTCCCTTCCAACTCAAACCCTTCTCTGAAGACAGAAGGGTCTCACTTGGCTTCCACTTCAGACAATCATCTGAGGTGGTAGAAGCCAAGCAGAAGCAACCAAAAACCAGGAGCAGAGACTCTGGAGAAATCATTTATTGGCACAGGTGTTCCAGCCAAATACAGCACAGCTCTGCCTCACTGGTGCCTGAGCAAGCAGAGGTAAGGGGCTATTTTACAGTGCATGGAGAGCCTGCTTCACACATTTCAGACCCATAGCCTCAGCTCAGTAATGTACTTTGTGCTTTAAAATTAAAAAAAAAAAAAAAAAAAAGCTTTTTGCTATATTAGTGTTGGCAAATCACATGATTCCTCCTATACACAACCTATTATACCTCCCCCCAGTAACAAAAATAAGGGTTTTTTTAACCTTCCTTAATGCTTGTGGCTCAAGACAAAAAAAAAGCTTTAATTGTGTCCAGGTTAGTGAGACACCTCCAAGCATCTGCTTGAGCTCCCTGCAGCAAACTAGGGAACCATCCCTCAGCTCAGCATTCAGCACCTGCAGCCCCAAAGCACCCCAAATTTGGGTGCTGCACCCTTGCCCAGGCATGACCTGCACACATCAAGCTGCTCAGCCACAGAAGAAAAAAAAGCTTTTCTCTTCCCAGCACCCTCCCAGATGCTTGCAGGATATTTGATCAAAGGCTCCTGGAGCTCCAGCCAGGCCCTTCCCCAGCATCAATAACCCCAGACTAAAGCAGATAAAAAAGCCAGTGAACAGTTGAGGAAGAAGTGGTTTAAAAAGCCAGAAGGATGGAGCAGAGCAGGCAATGCACGAGGGACTTGGTGTAGGCAGCTCTGGCCAGAGCCACCCCACATCAAGTTCATCAATATTTTGTCATTAATAGGTCTAATTGTAGCCAATTCAAGGCACACACTCACAGGAAATTCTTTCCCTGCTTGTTCCAGGTGCTAACAGTCAGATCAACCCATCTGGGGGTGCACAAATCCCCCCTGGCCATGGCTTTCCAGCAGCATCCACCTCTGCTGCCCCACCAAGTCCCTAATCCCAGCACAGAGCTGCTGTTTTCCTGCCCTCCCAGCAGCAAACTGAGCTGGAAGGGGTCCAGGTTAACCAAATTCCAAGAGGCCAGCGAGCTCTCCAGCAGTCCTCTGAGCAGGGAATGCCCCAATGTCCTGCTGTGACCCACCAGAAGCAGGAGGTTGGCAGAGAGCAGTTCCCACCTCCAGCTCCACCGTACAATTTAAAAAACAAACCCAAAAATTAAGAAAAAAAAAAAAAAAAAAAAAAAAACAAAAAAAAGAAAAATGAAAAAAAAAAAAAAAAAAAAGATAAAAAGCTTTAATAAAGTAACCTGAACTAGAGTCTCTTTTTAGAAGGGGGGGGTCTCTGCACCCAACCCACTATCAGTTAAAAGCATCAGGGAACTCAGGATTATTTGTGGTTTGATCAGAGTTACATCCTCTTCCAGTACTGCTCCGTCCTGGGGATGCCAGCCACAACCTCGGACTCGATGCCACAGTGGTCATCTCCTCTCAGGATTTTGAAGAAGCCTGGGAGAACCACAAAAAAAAAAAAGTCACTTTCTCCGTCCCTCCGAGGGGAACAGGGTGGGGAAATGGGGTGAGAAAATGAGGCTGGGATTGATTCTTACCGTTCTCCCCCCAGTCAGTGTTCCAGGAATTGGCCACCAGCCAGTAGGGAGTGTCATTCTCCACGCCCCAGCCCAGGATACGGATGGCATGGCCTCCCACCTGCTCCCCAGAAACATGCTGGTACACCCCTGCAAGGGAAAAAAATACACCCCAAAATGTTAACAGACACGACTTGGCCACACCACAGAGTGTTCACAACCCGGTGTCAGAACCCCCAGAGTGGCTGAGGAGGTGGTTTTTGGTTGAATGTGAAACTGAAACTTAGTGCAGAGTCTGGAGGAAGGAGTTCTGCACAGGGAGATAGTGACAGGACGGAAGGGAGAGGTTTTAAACTAAAAGATGGGAGATTTAGGTTGGGTTTTAAGAGGAAGTTCTTCCCTGTGAGGGTGGGGAGGCCCTGGCACAGGGTGCCCAGAGAAGCTGTGGCTGCCCCTGGATCTCTGGAAGAAGCAACCAAGGCCAGGCTGGACAGGGCTTGGATCAACCTGGGCTAGTGGAAGGTTCCAATCCCATGGCAGGGATTGGAATGAGATGATTTTTTTAATCATTATCTTCCACCCCAAACCATTCCATGATTCTGCAACCGATGCACCCAGAGACATTCCCCAGGGGGCTCAAAGGGAGTTCAAAACAAGAGTTTTGAGGTCCCAGAATCAGAGCTGCTGTTGTCAGCTGGAATTTGGGGTGCTTCCCATTAGGGTCCCTTCCCTAATCCAATCCCAAGAACTGATTATTCCTGCTATGGATACAGGAGATGGGATCTGCCCACATCCTTGCCACACCAGACACTCAAGTGTGAGGCTGAGCTCTCCAAGACTGGAGAAGACAGGCCAGGCCCATGGATGAAGCAGGGAACAGGCTCCCCCCACCACAGCCCCACTGTTGCTGCTCACCAGATTTGTACATCAGGAAATCCTCGTAGACAATGAAGGCTCCTTCCACTGGGCCGTTCTTGTAGATCTCAGCCATGATTTCCTTCTCACTGCGAGGGACTCCGTAGGATGTGATGCCTAAAAGGAAAGGAATTCCCACCATCAGGATGGCTTGACCAAGCCTGCTCAGTGTGACCCTGCAGCAGGCCTCTTGCACCTAAATTCAGGCTAAATCCAAACCCAGCAGCTCCAGAGGGACTGACACAGCCAGGTAGGAAAAGTGGGCTCCAGCCACTCCTGTTCCAGAGGGAATTATTTAATCTGAGCCCTGTTCTGTACCCAAAGACCTATTCCAGACAGCTTTAGTGGGAAGGGACATTTTTCCCTTGCACATTGTCCTTTTTAAAACCCAAAAGACTCAAGGTGAAGACAAATCTCCAGGAAACAGCCAGATTATCCTAACTGTACAAGGCTGGCTGCTGCCAAGGAGATTTGGAGGTGGCTTGGACACCAGATGGGGCTCAGCACCACACTCTTCCCGCAAACCACCTGCACCACAAGGACTCAAACCAGTTCCACCACTTTCCCCCTCCCCTCTGAGTCTCAGCAAACACAAACTGTGCATCTGCCACACTCAGGACCACCAGAATGGAGCCTCCGGGGACAGGAAAAAACCACCAGGAACGGGTTCATTCCTACCAACCCCTCCCAGCTGCCACGAGGAGCAGCTCTGGGGCTGCTTTGGAGGTCACCTCCCTTACCATAGTGCTTGTCCTCCTTGTATGAGGGTGAGTATCCAGGCTCACAGTGCCGGCTGCACCTCGGGGTGCTCCCTCCCTCCCCAGTGCAGGGGGGCCGGGTGCCGTTCACGTGGTGCTCGCAGGGTGGGATGGAGTAGGGCCGGCAGCCTGTGCAGGACAGAGGTGACATCAGCTGGCTGTCCCCCAAAGACCCCAAGAGCCACGCTAGAGAAGGCTCTAGACACCCCAGGGAAGAGCCTTTCTGCCCCAGGAACCCCACAAATCAGTGGGGTGGTGCAGGAGGTCCTCCCTCCCCTGCCAGATGGGCAATCCCTCCATGAGCAACGTGTTTCCCACCAGACCTGCTGCTCACCACCCCCTCTCCAAATGGTGATGGAAAAGGTGGAAACGTGAACCAACTGATGGTCATGACAGAGGGAGGCAGAGTAGGTTCCAGTCTAGAAGTTATTTTTTTGAAGGGGAAATGTGTCAGGAAGACTCCTGACCTCATCCAAAGTGCTGGTTCAAAACCAGCAACAACATGAAATTCAGAGCCTGATTCATTTCTGCTATGGAAACAGGGGCCTTGAGGGGTGTGTTGAGGACTCCTGGCTCCCTTCCCAGATGGGCCTCCTGCCTCTGGGTGTGCTCAGGGACCTTTGTCCCAAAGGAGTGACTAGAAGGAGCCATGGGGGTGGGGGCAGGGAAAACCAGCTGGGACTATAGAGGTGCTGGAGTTGAAGGATGCAGAGCAGGAGAAAAGCAGCCCAAAAAACATGAACCTTAACCAAGCAGAGATGCTCCTCCTTGCTTCCCCAAGGGTTTGTGCCAGGACTTACCCACGTGGGAGTCGTAGAGCCCCCCGGACACGAGGCCCCTCTCTGTCCAGTACCTCCATGCTCCAGAGGGGTAACCACCATTGCACCTGGGGGAGAGGCACCAGCTCCAGCCCCAGCCAGCCCATTTTGGGAGAGGCAAGGGAATGGAGCCAGCCTGGGATGGTTCAAAGGAAGGTTTGGGCACATTAAAACTTTTTTGAGTTTGTTCTTTTCTTCCCCAGGATCTGCCTTGAGACTCCAAGGCCTCAGGCAAAGAGAGATGAGCACTCATGGCTCCAAATCCTAAAGTGCCTCCTTACCATGTCCCCAATCCACTTCTGCTGCCAGGAGCAACAGGACATGGAGACTCAACTCCCTACCCTGTGCTCAACAACTGGGAAAGCCACAGGCAAAAGGCTCGTGCCTGAAAACCAAGGATGTGGGACTATGAAAAGATCCTTCCTTTGGCTTTGGCAGCTGACAGCTCTGTGTGGGAGAGCATCACTATGTGATTGCAGCCATCACCATCCACTGTGCTGTGTCCCAGTCCCTGGAATCCCCTTTATGTTCCCACCTAACTCCCTCATCCACAGCACAAACCTCTGGAGGAGCTTTGTGCTGGTCAGGGAGGTAATGAAGGCAGGGCTGAAGCAATCAGCACCTCCAGGGTCTACCCCTGCTCCTCCCAACCACCCTCCAGGTGCACAAGGACAGGGAGCAGCTCACCCCATGCCACACTCAAAGCCACAGCACGACAGCAGGTCCTCAGCTGAGACCTCCACGCTGACCTTGGCGTTGGTGTGGACACAGATCCGGTCTGAAATCGCTTCCACGGCACCAAAAGCCTGAGGGCACAACCCCAAAAACACCCATTAGAGCTGGCCAGGGGAGAGAGAAACCAGGAAACATCCTGGAAATGAGTGCAGCAAGCATGGCCTGGCTGGGAGAAGCCACCCAGGAGCTCAGACACTGCAGGATCCCACAGTGTCCCCCCACAAAGGGCAACAAAGGTGCTCCAAGGGCTGGAGCCGCTCTGCTCTGGGGCCAGGCTAGGAGAGCTGGGGGTGTTCACCTGGGCAAGAGAAGGATCCAGGGAGAGCTCAGAGCCCCTTCCAGAGCCTAAAGGGGCTCCAGGAGAGCTGGAGAGGGGCTTGGGACAAGGGATGGAGGGACAGGACACAGGGAATGACTTCCCACTGCCAGAGGGCAGGGTTGGATGGAATATTGGGAAGGAATTCTTTGCCGTGAGGGTGGTGACGCCCTGGCACAGGGTGCCCAGAGAAGCTGTGGCTGCCCCTGGATCCCTGGAAGTGTCCAAGGCCAGGTTGGACAGGGCTTGGAACACCCCAGTCTGTGGATGGTGTCCCTGCCCATGGCAGGGGTTCAGCAGCAAATACAAAGGTATGGGCTTTGCCCAGTAATTCTCATGAACACAACATTAAACTTCCCTTATCCTTACCCAGCAGGAGCCACAGGAGCCCTGGTCTCTGATCTCACTGATGGTGGGGCAGTTGGGCCACTGTGTCCGTGAGTCAAAGTTATCAGGCAGCTCCACGTCTGCAGCAAAGTCCACCCTGTGAGGAGAGAGAAATCCTGTCTCAGGAACATCAGCAAAGCACAGCTGGGTGCACTGCACTCTACAACCTCCTCTGAAGGTGACCTGGAGGAGGAGGGCTGTTGTTTGCTCACTGAAGGAGCATAAATACTTGTGGTGTCCTCAGACCAGCTCAACAGCTCCTCTGGTGTGGTCATTTTCAAGGATAACAAACTGAACAACTGGTCAAGTATCTGGCATGGACTTTCCCCCTCACTTGTGCTCTGTGCTTAATTCCATGAACAATGCCCACCCTGCTGCCCAGGAGAGTCCCTCACCCACCCCAGATGCTCATGAAGGATCCACACAAGCTTTACTGGAGCTTCACCTTCTCCTCCCTGCACTCACCTCTCGGGGAGCTTGGGCCCACCCAGGAAGGTGCCACAGAGCTTCTTCACATAGCTCATGTCAGCATTGTGGAAGTTGTGCCCTGCCTGGGGAGAGACACACAGAATTGGGACCTGATTCTCCAGAGCCATCAAGAGCAATCTCTGGGATCACAGCCCGGTGCTCCAGAGCTCCCTGAATCCCAACCAGAGCCTGACACTGGCTGCAAAGCCCAGGGGCCAAGAGCCAACTACCTACAGACACAGAACACAGCCCAGGATCAGCCCATCAGGACCAGGAAGGTCCAGCTGGAGGTTTTGGACAAGGAGGGTCAGGTCACCAGGAACTGGACACTCGCTGCTTGTCTCCAGCCTCTTGCAGAGTTTCCTCCTCTTACATTGCTCCTATTCCACAAATTCATCCTGCTCTGCTCCAAAGAGGAGCTCCACAGTTCCTGTCACTGCAGGAACCCCTGACAGCATCACCTCACTGGAAAAAGGAGCTGAGACCAGCTGGATCGATGTCACCACCATGGTGACACTCCCAACGCTCAATCATCAAATCCCACATGGAGACTGTCAGCAATGCATCCCCCCCACCCAAAAAAAAAAAAAAAAAAAAAAAACCCACAAAAAACCCAAAAAAAACCACCCAAATCAGCCCAGTACTCACTTTCCAGGTGGTGTTGAGCTTGTTTATGTGGTTGACCAGGTCATCTGAGAGAGGAGGGAAGTAAGGAACGCTGCGAGCGCTGGCGAAGGCCACCAGGACACACAGGAGGGACAGGGACGGCCACATCTTGGCTACTGAACAGGACACTCCACCTGCAGCCAGATTGGAACAGTGTTGAAAACGTGCCCAAGGTGGGCTCAGCAGCACAAAATGTGCGGCTGCACCAGATCCCCAAGTGCCCCAAAGGTCAGGAGAGAGACACAGGAAGAGAGAAACAATCCCCAGCCTGCAGCTCAGGAGAAATCAGACAAGGCAACCTTGTTTGTTGACCACTGCAGGATTAGCAGCAGCAAGAAAATACCTTTTGAAGCAGATCCAAAGGGATTTGGAGGGTATTAAGACCTGTGTTTACTTCCACAACAATGGAGAATAAGCACCAGGAGGAGGAATAAAGTGACATCCCATCTCCACATCAAACTTCAGGAATGAGACTTGATAGGCCCTGGCCCTGCTCTTCCCTTTAAAGATATTACTCCAAATTACATTTTTGGAATTTAGAGCCTCATTTTGGCCAGCACGTTGCTCTGGGGGTGTCACAGCTCCATGTGTGACTCCCTGTCCATGCACAGGGGGATCAGCAGGCACCTGTGGCTGCTGTCCTCTGCTCCCCTCCTGCTGGAGCTTTTCCCCAGGGAAGTGCAGGGTGTGAGGAAAGCCCCAATTTGGGGATCAGAGACATGGGGAAAATCCAAGAGCAGGAAAGAAAGGACCACACTCTCCTGTGCAAGGAGCACAAGCACCATGCAGCCCCACAGCCACTCCAGGGCTCTGTGATTTCCCTGCTCCCCTTTAACCTAATTCACATTGAATTGCCCAACTTCAAATTAACCCTCAGCGCTAGCAGCCACTTGTTCGTTCAGACACATCACGAGCTCCTTTATCTCTGCAAACACACCAGGGCACCTTCCTCCTCCTCCTTCTCCAAACCCTCTCAGCTCCCTCCCAGCAGCCCCACATCCACCCCAACCAGCCCCAAGCCTGGTGAGCACTCCAAGGCCTCACAGCAGAGATATTCAGGTTTTAATTCCTGCTCAGCTCAGCGAGCTCAACGTGTAATCACCTTTGCAAGCCCCGGCTTAAACCGGACACGCAGCTCCTGCCAGCAGCTCCACGAGCCCCACAGCAGCAGAGCTGGATGAGCAGGGGATGGGGATGGGAGACATCCCACACCTCCCTGCTGGCTGCTTCCACCCACTCACAGCCAAGTTTAGCCTTTCCAGAGAAGAAAACCCAGCAGGAGTGTCCTACTTTCTGCCAGCAGTGAGCCCAGGCGGCTGCAGCTCGCTGCATAAAGGGGCTTTTTTCTTTCCTTTCCCACTCCTCCTTACACCATTTATTTGGTTGTTCCCCCTTCTTCTTTGTGCTTTCAGCAGGACTCTCAGACCAAAACCAAAAAAAAACCCAGCTGAGTTTCAGCAGCACTCCTAAATCTCACCTATTTGAAGGGTCTTTATGCATATTTTCAGGGGTTTCATGAATATTTTCTTGCTTAGAGGTTTCTGCAGGCAAGGGACTTGCTGGCTGTGCTCCCCTGCTTACTCAGCAGGAAGGAGGTTAAACCCAGGAAAATAAAAATACTCTTACAATACAACTTTTTGCCCACAACAGGCCACAGAAAGCCTGAGCTGAAGCACATCTTAATGAAAAAAAATCTTATAAAAGTAATAAAAAAAAAAAAATGCACACACACATACAAATGTCAAACCCCAAAACCCCTCTGTACTTCCTGCAGTCAACTCGGTATTTTCCCTCAGCAGAGGCAGGAGGTGTTTATGAGGCCACAATAATGACACTTTTTTTTTTTTTCATGTAATCACATGATTACACTTTTTTTTTTTTTTTTCCAGCAGGATGTTTGTCAATCTGCTGACAGGCTGCAAAAACCACCCTGCCAAGCATCGGTGTGTGCTGCTCACAGCCCAGCTTTTGAGGGACAGACACGGGACATCTCCCAGACCACACTCTCCAGGCAACCTGAAACCAAACTGAAAATAGATCCCAGCAGTTTCTCCTTCGACAGGCAGAGTTTCAGCTCTCGCTGCTTTGCATCTGCACCATGGTCATGGCTCAGGGCCAGCAAAGCCAGCAAAGTAAATAGCTGGGAGTCAGACGGCTCTTTAGGCAAAAAAACTCCCCAAAAAAGTCCTCTTGCCAAGTCCCCAGTGGGCATGGAGCCTCCCTATGTGTCATGAGAGAGCTGGGGAAGTCCAGTCTGGGGAAGAGAAGGGTGATCTCAGAGCCCCTTCCAGAGCCTAAAGAGGCTCCAGGAGAGCTGGAGAGGGACTGGGGACAAGGGATGGAGGGACAGGACACAGGGAATGGCCCCCCACTGCCAGAGGGCAGGGATAGATGGGATATTAGGGAGAAATTCTTCCCTGTGGGGGTGGTGAGGCACTACAACAGGTTGCCTCAAGAGATGGGGGATGCACCATCCCAAAAAACATTCAGTGTCAGGTTGTCCAGGGCTCTGAGCAAGCTGATGTATAGTAAAAATATACAGTTAAAGATGTCCCTGCCCATGGCAGAGAGGTTGGAATTAAATGCCCTTTAAACACCCCCTCCAACCCAAACCTTTCTATTATTTGAGGTCTCCTCTGGCCATGAAGTTTTGGGCTGTGGGAGCTCGCACTCTCAGCTGGCACCAGGTATCCCAAGATCTGTCTGGAAAAGGAAGGGGAAATCCTCACTCCCGTGGGATTTCTCCCTCTCTGACCCCCCCTTCTCCCTGGCTTTATCCCATGTACAGCAGGTCTATAAATAGGACACACAGGCACGGGACATGCAGGACGGATTCCCACTGCCCATGGGTCATGTACAGCCCAACCACAACAACCCCAATAGACCCTACAGCCACAAAAAGCTGCTGGTTTCCTCCCTCACCCTCCTGCCCCAGCTGATCTCAGCAGCAAGAGCCTCTCCTGGCAGTGTTATCACCCTGGTGCTTCCCCCAGCACCGCTATCTCCTCCTCACACTCCTCCTCCCCATAAAAACCTCATGGCCGTTTGAACCCCACAGCAGCAGCCCCAAAACCAAAATTGCATCACAGCTGCTGCACCTCACCATCTACCCCTGCTTTGTGCACAGCAAGTGGGGCAGAGGAGTTTCCCCTGGAACCTCAGCAGATCCTTTCCCTTTCTCACATCTCCAGAGGTGCCTCAGCTACAGGATAACCCTTGGCTAAGGCTGATCCACAGCTCACATCCCACCACAGCACATCAGCTGGAAACAGAAATGAGGCTGTTGGGCTCCTCAGGACCCATCAGCTCCACCCTGCAGAATCCCCCAGGTGGCAGGAGGATGTTTGGGGCTTGCAAAGAGCTCCTCAGGTTGCTGCTTCACCTTCCCCTGAAGCAAGCACAGAGAATAAATACTTTAAGATCCAAAGCATCTGCTAAGAAATAAACACCCACCAGCACACCTGACCCTGGGTGGGACAGGACACTCACGATTCAGCCTTAGAAAGAGGAAATTTGGGCCAGCTGAGTGCAGCCCCTCTCCAGGCAGTGAGGAGGAGGATGCAGCGAGGCCAAAGGCTCTGCAGGAGCTGCTGAGAGCAGCTGCAGCCTGCGAGGGAGGAGAGCACCCGAAGGGCTGTGCCTGTGCTGGTGCTGCAGCATCCACCCACAGCTCTCGGTGCTGTCGCAGAGCAGGAGGAGGAGGGAAGGAGGAGACACCACCCAAGTGCCATCTCCATCCCTGCTGACCAGAGCAGCTCCCTGCCTGTTTTCTCATATACACAGCTCCTGGTAGTTGAATATCTGATATCCCAGAGCTCAGCAGGATCCCACATCACCTTCCCAGCAGCCAAGGCAGGCACACGGAATCCCTTCACCTATGCACCAGCAAGGTCTCCTTCCCCAAAACAAAGCCCACAAAAGTCCCACTTGACTTTATTTAAGAAAAAAAGCAGCGACCCAACCCCCAAACCGGCTATTCCCAGCCCAGTTCACATGACTCAGTGGAGGCAGGTCAGACCAAAGATAAGTCACAGCCCTGGAGCATCTCCCAGCTCCCTGCAGTGTCTGGGCCAACCCCCTGCAGGCACAGACAGAGACATCCACACCCTCCCCAAGGCTCTGAGGAAGGTGAAAACTGTCCCACCCTCCTTTCTACAACAGCCCCCAGCCTTCCAGGGGTGCTCAGCACAGCCCAAATCATGTGTCCTGCCTGGGCTGAGCTTTGTCCTTTGTTCTCTCTCTCTCTCTGCCAGGGCTTGTGACTCCAAACCACAACAAAGCGAGCCCAGGAAGGTTCAGCTGCAGCCCTTGATCCAGCTCAGCCTGCTGCGTCACCAGGTGAGCTGGGCAGCACCAAAGACTTCATTACAGCTCTGGCTGCGTTGCCAAAGCTTGAATTATTTTTTTTCATCAAGGAGAAAGAAAAAAAAAAAAAAAAAAACAAAAAAAAAACAAAAACACCAAACAAACAAACCAACATGAGGTTCTTCTCCCCACGCTTGTTCCCTTCTGGCAAAGCCACATCACTGACACAGGTGAGATGACAGAATCCTAGAGAGGTTTGGGGTTGGAAGAGATCCTAAAGATCATCTAATTTCAACC
Source organism: Zosterops lateralis (assembly GCF_965231275.1). NCBI lineage: Eukaryota > Metazoa > Chordata > Aves > Passeriformes > Zosteropidae > Zosterops > Zosterops lateralis. The sequence continues at coordinate 110,732,367 of NC_139764.1, read as the reverse complement.
CTACTAGACCTGGCTGCTCTGTATCCGACAAAATAATTCCCTCTTGAGACAAGCTGCAGCACTCACCTCTGCAGCTCCCATGCACGGAAAACACAAGATTCCTCCCAAATTAAGCCGCACTGATTATTTTTTTTTTCTCCTCTTGGTACAAACCAATCCATAAACCAGAGTCTTGCACAAGCCCCCAGACTGCGGAAATCCCTTCCCTTCATCTGCAACCCGCAGGGAAATGCCAGAAAAGGAAGCGATCTTTGCAGAGCATCCCTGAGAGTGGGATGTGGGGATGAGAGATCCATTCCAGGCCGGGGGGATGCAGGGGCAGCTTCTCCAGCGCCATTCCCAAAACACGGTCCCCATCCAAACCCAGGGATGTTCCCGGGGTGCCAAACCCACCTCGGCAGCAGCTGACGATGTTTTTTCCTGTCTCTATCATAAAAACAATGTTTCCTCTCTCTTCCCGTGACCTTTCCTGAAGGTTGGATGTTCATTTTCCCCGCAGCGCATCCCCCTCCCTCACCCGCACTAAAAATCCCCCAAAAAACGCCGCTGGAAGAAGCGGGAGACGCCGCTGTTGTTGTTGTCCCTGCGGGTGTTCCATGACCATGGAAGGGGGTGCCCCATTGCCGAGTCCCCTGTCCCTGAGCATCCCCTCCCTGACCGCCCTCCGCCCGCCTCGCTCCTTGTGCGCGCCCCCGGCACTCACCGGGTTCACTGCCGGGGGTTCACCGGCTCTCACGGCCCCCGAGAGCGCTCGGTAGCCACGGCCGGGGCAGGTCCCGGAGGCTGAGTCATTCCGGGCCGTCCCGCCCCCGGTGTGACAGCATCCTGCCGGCTGCCCGCCCCTGGACCCGCCTCCCTCCCTGCTTCCATCCCTGCTTCCATCTATCCCTGCATCCGTCTATCCCTGCATCCGTCTATCCCGGCATCCGTCTATCCCGGCATCCATCTATCCCTGCATCCGTCTATCCCTGCATCCGTCTATCCCTGCATCCGTCTATCCCTGCTCCCGGCTCCATCGCTGCTCCTCAGTGCTTCTCTCCTTCCTCCATCCCTGTTCCTCAATGCTTCTCTCCTTCCTCCATCCCTGCCCCTGCTTCCTTCATCCTGTCTGCACCTCTGCTGCTGCTGCCATCCCTCCTCCTGCCGACCTCCATCCCTCCTTGTTTTCATAGCTCTGACCTGCCTGTATCTTTCCTCAATTCCACCTCCAGCCCACCTGTATCCCTCCTCCATCCTGCCTCTGAGCTTCCTCAATCCCACAGGTGTTCCACCGTCTGCCGTCCCATCCCATCCCATCCCATCCCATCCCATCCCATCCCATCCCATCCCATCCCATCCCATCCCATCCCATCTCTCATCCTTCCTCCCGCCTTTCTCGCTTCCTGCCCTACTCCATCCCGTTTCGTTTTCATCTTCCAATCTGCCTGCATTCCTCCTCAGTCCCACCTGCATCCCACCTTTATCCCGGTTTAATCCCATCCACATCCTTCCTGTTCCCTTCTCCCATCCTGTCTCCATCCCATCTGGTTTTCCTCCAGCAACCTGTCTGGGTTTTTCCTGAATCCCACCTATATCCCACCCTTTGCTATCCTGTCTCCATCCTGCCTCTGTCCCTTTTCCTTCCTGTTTCTTTCCTCCAGCTGGCCTCTCTCCCATCTGGTTTTCCTCCTACAACCTGCCTGTATCCTTCCTAAATCCCACCTGCATCCCACACCCATCCATTTTTAACTCCATCTGCATCACACAGGTTCCCCAGAGAAGCTGTGGCTGCCCCTGGATCTCTGGAAATGTCCAAGATCAGAGCTTGGATCAACCTGGGATAGTGGGAGATGTCCCTGCATGTGGCAGGGGGTGGAATGGGATGAGCTTTAAGGTCTCTTTCCACCTAAACCATTCTGGGATTCTTTGATCCTCCTGCTTCCCTCCTCCACCTGCCTTTATCCCATCTGATTTTCCTATTCCACCCTCCATGCACCCCAGCACTACCCAGTCTCCATGGCACTTCTGTCCTGCCAGCATCCCTTGAAGTTTTCATCTGGAAATGTGGAAATATTTCACTGTGTAACTGTGCTGACTCTTCTTCCCTCATTTTGGCCAATTTTCAGGAGTGTGAACAACAGAAAAATCACCTCAGGAGCCAGTTTCAAGTCCTGTTCTAAACCTCTGTGACACGAAACCTTCTCTTCAATGAGAAAACAACCCATTTTTTAGAATTATTTTCTCACCCTTCTCTGTAAGGAGGAGGGAAAAATTATACTCCCCACCATTTTTAGAAATGAAAATACCATGTAGCCTGGAACCAAAAATAATTAATCAGTGATCAAAACCCAGTGAACATATTCCTTTTTTCCCCCTGGTTCCATTTAAATCAATCAATTTTTGGTCATGTTGACATTTTATAAATTTATTTTGGTTTGAGAAGGTTTTCTAGTGAAGTGATGAGAATAATCAGAATAACATTTAATCCCTTTGGCTGCACAACCCAGCACTTATGCAGTAAAATTAGAGATGTTTTTGATGTGTTTAAATGTTTTTATTTTTCAATGCTCTGTGTGCAATGGCCCTTGGACCACTGCATGGCTTTGCCTGTAATATTTAGCCACTCCTTCACTATGTTTTTATTTGTGCTTTAGCAATTAAAATATTTTTTTTTAAAAAAAATCAGTTGTAACCTGCCTAACTTCCCTCTGACTCCACAAGATTTCTTCGCTCTCCTTGTGAAGGTTGATTTCAGTTTTCCACGTTGGCTGTGAGGGTTTGTTGACATAAAACACAGCAGAAATAACCTGGATTTTGTCCTGCCCTTTGTACAGTCTGGCTCCAAAAGCCTCCAGTCATGTGGAGCTGCAGTCAGGACATCACTTAACACTCATTTCTCCCAGTAACTTGGTCAGTTCCCTCTGAACTCCCCCCCACTCCTTATTTCCAGCTTGGTTTTCACCCAGAAATCGCAGAAGAGCGATTTTAAACCTGTGCAGTCCCATAAAGCACTTTTTTTATTTTGCCTTGCTCTGAGTCACCATGGAGCCCTTCCTTCAGGCTCTTCAGTGTCCTCTGTGGGTTTTTCGGGAGGGAGAAGCCACCTGTGTTTTCCTGCAAATACTTGGTGTCTTTTTAGAAACAAAAGTATGAACTAAAACTTTGCACACACTGCTGACTCTCTGGGGAAGTGTCAAAGTTGTTGCCCCTATTGCAGCTGGTCAGGGCTGAAAACATTTCCGTTTCTGAGATGAGCTGATCATTTTTGAGATAAGGTGTTCACTTTTGAGATAAAATGCTCTGAGGGTTGGAGCCCCTCTGCTCTGGAGCCAGGCTGGGAGAGCTGGGGGTGCTCACCTGGAGAAGAGAAGGATCCAGGGAAACCTTAGAGCCCCTTCCAGAGCATAAAGGGGCTCCAGGAGAGCTGGAGAGGGGCTGAGACAAGGCATGGAGGGACAGGACAAGGGGGAATGGGTATGATGGGATATTGGGAAGGAATTTTTCCTGGTGAGGCTGGTGAGGCCGTGGCACAGATTGCCCAGAGAAGTTGTCACTTCCCTGGAAGTGTCCAAGGCCAGGTTGGGGCTTGGAGCAACCTGGGAGAGTGGAAGGTGTCCCTGCCCATGGCAGGGGGTGGAACGGGATGAACTTTTAAGGTAATTCCACCCCAAACTATCCTGTTGTTCAATGATAAGTTGTTTTTATAAATCATGCTGAATAATGCAGCCAGGAAAGCTTCCTCATTTGAGACTTCCCAGCGAGTTCAAAAATCCCCTGTGTGCCCAAACCAGGCATGAAACAACCCTTTCTTTTTCTCCTCTTTTCTCATGGTGTTGCCATAAGGCCTCTGTTAGCAGTAGTTAGGCTAAGGAGTTGGTTCCTGTGCAGGCCCATGAGAACGAAACCTGAGAAATGAGGCCTGAGAATCTGCTGATGCAAGGAACAACGTTTAAAGGACTTAGTAGAGCATGTAGTACATAGGTATACAAATTACTTGTGAAATATGATTACATGGTTACCAATAAAATGTTTCTATGGTGGGAGTTAAGCTTAGAGAATTAACTTTTATTTTAGCTAGAGCAAGCGTGCAAAATTTATAGCCTTTAGAAAGGTTACCTGTAAGATGAATGTGAATGTTTAAAGTAAAATACGTAGGAGGCTGCACGTAGGCTGATGAAGTAAGATTTGTAACAAAGGTATAAAAGATGAGCATCTTTTGTAACCAACTCGGGACCCTGACTTTGAGACGCTAGTCCTCAGGGTCCTCGGGGCCCCTAAATAAAGCACCGCATAAACTGACACTCTGTTGGTTTGTGTTTTCTCTGGGGATCGGGCAGCAGTTTTCTGGCGACCGCGGCAGGACCTCCGGAGGTGGCTGGGGCGGTTCGCGAGCCGATCAACTCCACGCCGGCACCAGGTGATTTCTGGGGAGTCATCGACCCGCGCCCGACCCCGCGCCTGACGGACGACTGTGAGAAGGTAAGCCCGAAAGGTGCTTTATTTTATTTTTTTTTTAAGGTTTGGGTGCCTGCCTAATAAGACGGGACGGCGATTCCCGCAGGGTTGGGCTAAAGACGTCTATGGTCTGGGAAGCCTAGGCGCCGACCGTCAGACGAGGCGAAAGCCTCGCAGGCTCGGCACTTGCCCCTCGCGGCGACGAGAAGTGGCAAGTTTGGTATTGGTATTGGTATTGGTACTGGTATTGGTATAGGTATTAGTATTAGTATTGGTGTGAGTGTGTGTGTGTGAGCAACTTAAAGTGTAAAAAAAAAAAAAAAAAAAAAAAAAAAAAAAAAGAGAAAAAAAAAGAAAAAGAGAAAAAAGAAAGAAAAAAAAAAAAAAAAAAAAAAAAGAGAGATGATGCCGTTTAAAACCTTTAAGGCTTTGGTACAATCTAATGATAAGGTCCCAGGGAATTCCCCCTTGGGATGTTTACTGGGAAGGTGGAAAAAGGAAGGATTCCACCAAGAGTTACATAAAAGTAAAAAGTAAAAAGATTGATTATTGTAATCATCGGTGGACACTATATGAAACTGGTGGCCCAGAGTGGCCTTTGAATGGATCTGTTAACCCTGATGTTATAACCCTTTTGATGTGCTTTTTACAGAATAATGAGAAATGGGATGAGATACCTTATCTTGATTTGTTTTATGCTCTCAAAAACAAACCAGAGATGGCCAGAAAATGGGTCTTTACAATCAGAACTTATATCACAACTGATGCCACATTGTAAACGAGAATCGAAACTTGATGAATTGCCATACATAGATCTTTTCTTTTATTTAAAAGAGAAACCGGCATGGTTAGTGGAATGTGGAATACAAGCACTAGTCTTAGAAAATAATCATTGTTTGGCTTGCGTCCAAGATAAGTGTTGTGTAGAACACCTGGTTTTGAAAAAAAAAAAAAAGGGAGGAGATGATTTGGAAGCTGATTTATTTGTAAGACCAACTGCCCCTACCAACGTTCCCTCAGCATTAAGTTTTACTCCACTTACTCTCACCCCACCTGATTCTGTTTCCTCTCCCCTGGTTGCGCCTATCCAAAATGCTTCTCCTGGCTATCCCCCTTCTCTGCTGACACTTGCTCAAAGATTTATCCCTCTACCGACCCTCTTCTCCCACCTACGCCTATGTCATCGGCTCCTGTCCCCTATCTCCAGTCCTCCTCTGCCGGAGTTGCCCATTGCTTCTATCCCTGGCAGCGATCGGGATTTGACTGTGGGGCGAGGATGAAAGGAAGGGAGATGCAGAAGGGACAGGGTGGAGAGCAGTGGTGGTGGAGGGGATGGCTCGGATGCAGCCAGGAAATATACTGGTCTTCAGGTGGATGGTGGGCGAGCGGGGATTCAGCTCGCCTTTATTTTTCTAGACCAGTCACATGAGGACATTAGGAAAAGTTACAGGAACTGGAAAGCGGAAAGTTAAGAAGTTTGGACAAGCTTTTAGAGGTGGCGAGGACGTGGTGGCAGAACCGGTCGGGACAGTAATAGAGGTGGTTTTGGCAGAAGCTGTGGAGTATTAAGAATAAATAAATTAGAAGGACATTGAAAGTGAGAGTGCCCAAACTGGTTTAGTCAGTATGTTCAGCCTCAGTTGAGTAGCATAGCCAGAGTCATGGATCTGTGAGGGGAAGCCAGGATCAAAGGAACAGATGGTCACTCTGTGCTTAGAAGGGAAAGATATCACTTTTCTTGTAAATATTTCATATTAAATTATGTAGAAGGGCAGATTGGAAAAAAAAGAAAAAAAAAAAAAAATTGACTGTAATTATTGGAGCCACAAGGAAGGAGGAGATCTGGCCATTCCTGCAACCCCTAGATCTGAGCTTTGGAAATAAAACTTTAACACATAATTATTTTTTTTTATGTATGCCTGGGTGTTCAGCTTTGCTTTTTGGATGTGATTTTCTGGCAGCTCTAGAGGGAGTGATTACTTTTGAGAATGGTGAACTTGTAATGAGGATACCCGAGTCTAAACCAGGAAAGATTTTAACAGTAAAAGAGAAACCAACTCCAATATTCCTAAAAAGGTAGAAGAAGTAGTGATTCCCTCTGTGTGGGAAACGGATATATTAAGGAAATCTAAATTGGCACAGCCAGTACAGGTAGAATTGAAGGAAGGGCAAGTCAAGTGCCATGCAAATTAAACAATATCCTATCAAGGCAGAAGCACGATAGGGAATAGTAAAGACCATTGATAAATTCCTAAAGTACCAAATTCTAGAAGAATGTGAATTAAAATACAATACTGCAATATTCCCAGTAAAGAAATTTAATGGTGAGTATAGACTTGTACAAGATTTAAGGGGCATAAATGAGATAACTAAAAAGACATTCATTTAGTAGTTGCTAATCCTTATACATTGCTAGCATCAGTGAAAGAAATATACAAATGGTAAGTATAGACTAGTGCAGGATTTAAGGGCAATAAATAACATTGTCAAAGACATTCACCCGGTGGTGGCCAACCCGTATACTTTGTTAACATCTGTGTCAGAGAAATTCCAATGGTTTACAGTTATCGATCTAAAAGATGCCTTCTTCTGCATCCCACTGGCATTAGAAAGTAGGAAATATTTTGCCTTCGAATGGGAAAATCCGGATACTGGACGAAAAAGGCAGCTCACTTGGACACGACTTCCCCAAGGATTTAAGAATTCTCCTACAATTTTTGGAAATCAATTAGCCAAAGAGCTGGAGGAATGGAAGACGACTCAGGTAAGAGAATCACCCTTCTCTTACGTTCTCCACCACTATGTGGACGACATCTTTCTGGCTACAGAACAACGGGAGGTCTGTTTAACCCTAACTATAGAACTGTTGAATATGCTGGGACAAGGAGGATATCGGGTTTCAAAGGAAAAGGCCCAATTAGTCCAAGAGAGTGTGATATACCTAGGCTGTGAAATCTCAAAGGGGGTAAGGAAATTGGGAATCAATAGAGTTGAAGCTATCTGTGCAATACCCACACCCCGAAACCACCAAGAACAAAGATCCTTTTTAGGAATGGTGGGTTGGTGTAGACTCTGGATACCAAACTTTGGGCTAATGGCTAAACCCCTTTATGAAGCTTTAAAGGAGTCTCAACTGCAGTGGAACAAACCACAGGAGAAGGCCTTCCTAGATCTGAAACAGGCCTTGAAAGAGGCACCTGCACTCGGCCTACCAGATTTAAATAAAGACTTTCAGCTATATGTCAATGAGAGGCAGCGACTAGCCCTGGGCGTACTAACCCAAACCCTCGGATCGTGGAAGAGGCCTGTTGGGTATTTCTCTAAACAACTGGACACTGTGAGCGCAGGATGGCCGGCATGCTTGCGGGCAGTGTCAGCCACAGTGATACTGATCCAGGAGGCCCGAAAATTGACTCTGGGGAGAAAGATGGAGGTGTTTGTGCCCCATATGGTACTGGCAGTTTTGGAACAAAAAGGGGGGCATTGGATGTCCTCTAGCAGATTGTTACAATACCATGCATTGCTCAGAGAACAGGATGATGTTGAGCTCAAAGTGACTAATTGCATCAATCCAGCAGAGTTCCTCCGCAGTGAGCAGAATGAGGGCGAATTAACACATGACTGTATGGAAACCATCGAACAGGTATACGCTAGCCGACCGGACCTGAGAGATGTGCCCCTGGAGGTGCCAGACTGGGAACTGTACACCGATGGATCCAGCTTCGTAGAGAATGGAACCAGGTATGCCGGGTATGCGGTGGTGACCCTCACACAGGTGGTGGAAGCTAAGGCCCTCACCCCAGGAACATCTGCGCAGAAGGCTGAAATTATAGCAGTAACCAGAGCCCTGGTCCTGAGCAGTGGGAAAAAGGTAAATATATGGACAGATTCAAAATATGCATTTGGAGTTCTGCACGTACATCGGGCTTTATGGAAAGAGAGAGGACTGTTAAGTTCACAGGGGACATCCATTCGACATCAGAATGAGATCCTGCTGCTACTGGAAGCTGTGTATAAGCCAGTGGAAGTGGCTGTGATGCATGTGAAAGGACACCAGAAAGATGAGAGAAAGATTTTTCGAGGGAATCGGCTGGCTGATTTAATCGCACGAAAAGCTGCTAGAAAGGTCTGGACTGAAATGGCGCCGATTCCAACGAAGGTAGGACCAGTACAACCTTATATGGGACAAAAACCCAGTTATTCCGCTGAGGATGAGAAATTGGCACAGCTCGTCCAGGCCCAGAAGAATGCAATGGGATGGTATGTGACTGGGACTGGCCAAGTAGTGGTCCTTACCAAATTGATGAAGGTGATTTTAGAAACTGAGCATAATAAATGCCACTGGGGAGCAGAGGTATTGGTAAAATTTCTGAAGAGGGAAATTATCTCTAACCAGATGTTAACAATGGCTAAACGAGTGAATGCCATGTGCCCAGTGTGCCTTAAAAATAATCCAATAGTAAGGAAGCAGATACAACTAGGGAAATTACAGGTAGGAGCAGAGCCAGGAGATTATTGGCAGATAGATTTTTCCGAATTGCCCCGATCACAAGGATACAAGTATCTGCTGGTGTATGTCTGCATGTTTTCGGGATGGCCAGAGGCCTTCCCTTGCAGAACTAATCAGGCCAAAGGAGTAGTGAAAACATTAATGAGAGAAATCATTCCGAGATTTGGGGTTCCATTAGGGATCTCTTCTGACAGGGGACCTCATTTTGTGGCAGGAGTGGTACAGACAGTCGCCCGACTATTAGATGTTACCTGGAATTTGCATACCCCATGGAGGCCTCAATCCAGTGGGCAAGTAGAGAGGATAAATCAAACCCTGAAAGGACAGATTAAGAAAATCTGTCAGGAGGCCAAAATCCAATGGCCTCAGGCCCTACCATTAGCCTTGTTAAGAATTAGGATTAAACCCCGGGAGAGGATAGGAGTAAGTCCATACGAGATACTGTATGGCAGACCATATCATGCTACAGTATTAAAGGGAGACCCTCATGTAGTAGGGAATGATGTGCTTTTTAATTATGTATTGTCTCTGAATAAGGTACTTACTGCCCTAAAAGGAGCCCTGCAATGGAACAGACCCCTGCCGCTGGAAAATCCTGTCCATGACATCCAGCCGGGAGACCAGGTCTATGTGAAGAATTGGAACACAGACCCTCTGAAAGAAACATGGGAAGGCCCACGACAAGTGATCATGACTACCTTCACCGCAGTAAAAGTCGAGGGGATCGACAACTGGATACATTACACCCGAGTCAAGAAGGTGCCGACCCGTTGGGAAGTTCAACCGTTAACCCCCACTTGAATGGTGTTCCGGCCCAAGGACAGATTCTGATGGTTGGGTTCTTGCTGATCTGTTTATTACCTTTAACCAATGAATTTTTAGTTATTACAGAACTTGAACCCAAAATAGTGATGATGGAAGGAATGAATGTGTCTATGACCTGTCTGTTCACGGACAACCAGAAAGTTGGATCCGACGAAATCAATATAAAGTGGAGGAGACAAGGGGCAGAACAAATTCATACAGGTATAACTATGGTTTGGGATGAGGATGAGCAAAAAGGAAATACCACCCTGCAACTATCCAATGTCACAATAACTGACAGCGACGTTTATCGTTGCGTAGTCTGGATAAGAGAGAGTTTTGATTATGGGAGTTTCAAATTGAAAGTTTTACCATGGGATACTGGGAAAATAAGTGAAGAAACTGTAGCTGTAAAAGTAACTCCAGTCTCAACTCAGGTGGATATGTGGGACGGACCTCCTTTGAGAATAAATTGTTCCTTCAAATTGGAAAAGGAATGTTATCAGGATATCCAAGTCAAGTGGTGGAAACAGAATAAACATCAGCAATGGGAAAGACAGCTGGGGAATATAAGTTGGTGGACTCTGGGAACTTATGGGAAGGGGTGGCTGAATTATACTGATCCAAAGATAGGAGAGACAGAAGGTATATATCTGTGCATAGTGTCTTGTGGAGGGAAAGGGAATTTTGGGTTACGAAAGGTGGAGGCAAGGGCCCACTTAGGCTCTGAAATTAAGGCCCAACATGGAGAATATCAAGTGACCAAAGGGAAGGATGTGATTTTTACTTGTGAAGTTAAAGAAGGCCAGCATTTTTCCGAGTATGGATGGTGGTTTGGGAAAAATTTTAACATCTGGAAGGAAGTATCAGATAGAAAGGAGATTAGGAGAATCAATTATCCTGATAGTAAGGAATGTGCAGCCAGGAAAAGATGAAGGCATTTACTGGTGTTGGATAGCACAGGATTCTTGGTGGGCACATGCAAGAACGATGATGTACCTAGATGAGATGAGAGTGACTCGGCAGGTAGATAATGAGGTAGGGTTACCAAGAAACTCTAAACAGGAAAATCTGGTAGTAGGACTGATACGAGACTTTGGAAAAACCCAGAATGTGTCATCCATAACTGCTTGTCTACCTTTACCCCATGCAGCAGGGGATCCCATACCCTGGGGAATTATTCCTATCACTGAAATGCCTCCGATCACCAGAAATGGGACAAAGGAATGTAGGAAAGAGTTGCATAACCGTACTGAGTGGACAGTTAAAACAACAACTCTCCGCAAACAGTGGTCATCACCTGGAAGTAGAGGGGATTGTGAAGCCTTACCCAATTCCAAATTCATCACGATTGGACGATTCAAAAATGTAGGATGGTGTGAATATGATGAGGTACAATCACATAAAATGCCCATTACAAAATATTACTATGAAGTGGTTTGCCAGGATGGCAAGGAAGAGTGGACTACATGGCAAGTAATCTGGGGGCCAAGCTTGCTGGAAACATATAGTTATCTAGGGAAAATTGGATGGTGTATACAATGGACTGGTAGAAAGAACCAGACACATGCCCATGTCCTGACAGCAGAAACAAGTCATAGGAAAATGACAGAGAAAGTAGAGTCATGGAATTGCACAAGGGTAATTATGTGTGATACACCAGGAGAGCAGGTAGGGCTGGTACCAGTGAAGATTTTGCTGAAATGGGGATGTGAATGTAGAGGATACAACCACTCTATAAAAGGAGAATTAAAAGGACAAAAGCAGGTGAATTGCAAAACTACTATTATAAGGAGTCCAGGGAATTTAGTATGGGTCATGGGACATGGAATGTGGACCACACATATACCTATAGATGGATTGGTAACCCAAATAACATTGGGAGTGCCCACATTATGCCCATTCTGGAAACAATCAAGATTGACAGATTTGGACATAGGAAGGAGGAATAAAAGAGAGGTCATAGAAGGAATAGATCCAGAAGATGAGTGGCATGAACCATCAGGAGGGGTCAAATTGGGTTGGATGTTAGAATCATTATTTGCTCCCATATCGACCTATAGAAATAGGGAAATGCTCTACCGGCTTTTGGGACAAACTGAGAGATTAGCATCAGCCACTAAAAAGGGGTTTAAGGATTTGAATTTGCAGCTACAAGCAACTAGTAGGATGGCTATACAGAATCGAATGGCATTGGATATGTTGTTATTAAAGGAACATGGTGTCTGCGGGTACCTACATGATAGAACAGATCATTGCTGTATCCATATCCCAAACATTACAAAGGAAGTAGAAAAAGACATAAGTCAATTGGATGATATAGAGTCTAAGATACAGGAAACCAAAGAAGATGCTGAACACAATTGGATTGGGGCAATATTTAGCTCTTTAGGGATCCAGGTTTCTGGTTGGATATCCTCTGTCATTCAATATGTAATAATGATTATAATCTTGGTTGTGATTATTTTTGTAGCATATCGTTGTTTCTTAGGAATGATCTTTAGGGAAAGGATGCATACGAGAAGAGTCATGAAGGCCATGACCCGAAATGAAGTCATGACAAGAATCACTCCACCACCATCTTATATAGAGACTGCTGCATGAAGAAGAGAATTGAGCATCCTTGCAACTGGTTGAAGAATGCTCAAAAGGGGGGAGTTGTTGCCATAAGGCCTCTGTTAGCAGTAGTTAGGCTAAGGAGTTGGTTCCTGTGCAGGCCCATGAGAACGAAACCTGAGAAATGAGGCCTGAGAATCTGCTGATGCAAGGAACAACGTTTAAAGGACTTAGTAGAGCATGTAGTACATAGGTATACAAATTACTTGTGAAATATGATTACATGGTTACCAATAAAATGTTTCTATGGTGGGAGTTAAGCTTAGAGAATTAACTTTTATTTTAGCTAGAGCAAGCGTGCAAAATTTATAGCCTTTAGAAAGGTTACCTGTAAGATGAATGTGAATGTTTAAAGTAAAATACGTAGGAGGCTGCACGTAGGCTGATGAAGTAAGATTTGTAACAAAGGTATAAAAGATGAGCATCTTTTGTAACCAACTCGGGACCCTGACTTTGAGACGCTAGTCCTCAGGGTCCTCGGGGCCCCTAAATAAAGCACCGCATAAACTGACACTCTGTTGGTTTGTGTTTTCTCTGGGGATCGGGCAGCAATGGTATTTTTTTAGTGTATCAGAAGAAATGAGTGGTGTTTGCTGAGGCTTTGGCCTTTGGAACAAAATCCACCACTACAGGTAGGAGATAAGGAAATGGGTCAGGAGGCCTTGGGCAAACCTCTCTTATCACTGATTAAATCAATGTTGATTGAATCATGGTGCCCCTGCTTCAACACTGAACAGCAAACAGCTCTTAAGGAGGCTGCTGTGGGGCCAACGCCTATAAGTTTTAGAAAAAAAAAAAAAAAAAAAGTTTCTATGTAAATTCATCTCCTACCGTATTTTTTATGGTTTTAACTAATGCAGGTATGGCTTTTTTTTCATCGTCGGGGTTTAAAACCCTCATTGTTTACAAAAAATGTTTGAAATTCAGGTTTATTTAATAACCAAACAGCTCTGCTTTGCCTGGGGTGAATTGTGAATTGTGCTCCTCCCTGAACCCAAAGCTTGTCCAGCTGGGCTGCCAGATCTCCTTTGGGGAATATCCACCCTGATTTTTCATGATTCATCCTTTTCAGATGCTTTTAAACACTGTAATTTTACTGCTGAAGCAACATTGCAATATTTGCCTCAGAGGTTCTTTTATTCTTGGCTTCGTGTCCCTCTTTGAGCATCATCCCTGGAATTGTCCAAGGCCAGGCTGGACAGGGCTTGGAGCAACCTGGGATAGTGGAAGGTGTCCCTGCCCATGGCAGGGGGTTGAAATGAGGAGCTTTAAAGTTCCTTCCAACCCAAGTATTTCTATGATTTTGAGCTTTCTGTGACATGATTTTGCAGCTGATTTGTCCTCCCTGGCAGCAGCAGAACATCTCTGAGGCCTTGATGGGAATAATGATGGTTATTACATGGCTGCATCTGCTGCCAAGGTAAAATAATCACCCAGGGCAACTAAAACAGGATTCTGTAAAGCCACAATGCTGCCTGATAAATCCTTGCTGGAAGGATTGGGCACCAATATAACCCTCACCTCTGCATGGGTGAGCTGGGACACCCTGAGCTCAAATCCTCCCCCTCCAAGCATCCAGAGTCCCTGCTGGAGCACATGGCTGTCCAAAGCTCACTGAAACATGCCTTGGGTGGGTTCTTGGCTAATTCTGATGGATTTTGCCTTGTCTGCTGGAAGTCAGGGTTTGTTGACCGGATTTTTCTGTCCAGACAGAAAATGAGCTTTGCTGCCTCGTTGAGCAAGAGAGGCTGGTGGAGACTGTGTGCTCCTGGTGTGGATGGGAGATAATTTAGGGTGTCAGGGGGGTTTTGGTGTCTACATCCATCACTAGCACCTTTAGCCTTCTGCTGCTGATGCTGTTAAAAGGCTGATGGCTTCTTTTAGATCTGGAGGATCTTGCAAAATCCTCTCCCCCTGTTTCCTGCAAATCGGTGCAGGCAGAGAGCTGAGATTCCCTGAAAAGCCTGTGCGAACAGGGAACTCCGGTTACACAACCCCATGGCCCTGGTGACTCAGCTGGGCTGGCTCACGAGGAGCCCTGTGACCGGCCGGGAGGTGACTCAGATGACATCAGCAAGAAAAGCTTCTTCCCACCATGACCGGGACCAGTCGAGCCCAGATCTGGGCTGTTGGAGTCCAGGATATCCCTTTGGATGACCTGGGACTTGGGAAAGAGAATTTGAGCCCTGGACAGGGAGGTGTGGAACTGGTCCAGGGGGATTGGAAACTTTGGCATGGAGCCCAGGAAGACACTGAGTTTGATCTCAGCCCATGGGAGAAACTTCCAGCATTAGGAGAAGAATTGCAAATCACCAGGAAGTGAAAATAGTAGTTTAGCACAGTAGAACATGCAAAATTCAGTAGTTTTAGGATTCTTAGAATAGAGGTAAATGGGGGACAAGATGGTAGAATTTGGGTGGTACCTCGTGTCCCTCTCCTTCTTCCTCGTCCTCCATCTTCTGGGGTGGTGATGATATAAGGTAGTTAGAGTGGATTGGGTCAAAGCAGAAGTGACCCTCTTAGTGTAAGCGCTAGGCATTAGTGTGAAATAGTAAATAATCTACATGTAATTATCTGTATAAATGTAAGGTGCTGCCCCATCAGTGGGCAGTCGCCTCGTGTCCCAGCTGCTGTCCAGATCTCGGCTGGGAGCGGAGAAAAACTTTGTGATATCAAATAATGAACAACTCGAGAAACCAGAAAACAAGGCCTTGAAGACTCCGCTTCTTTGTACCAACACGACTCGGGGCTTTTAGAGGGCAAGGACTTTAAACAATCTGAATCTTGGGTGAGAAAACCAACCTGAGAATTGGTGTCCCTGGGTACAGCAAGACTTGGAGGGCTGAACTTGTTGGTCCTGGATGGACATGGGGAGACAAGGACAGAGATTTTATCTGTTCCTGCAAGTTTGTGTCCATTTGCAGGGTGACAAAATTGATCCTCAGCACCAGCATAAGGCAGAGTCGTTGTCCAGATTAAACATTAATAGTCCAATGTATTTTTATGGAGAATCTCTCCTTGGTTCTCGTGCTCCATCTATCCTGTCTTCCTGGGGTGTTTCCCCTCCTAACTCTTAAAGCAAACATGACCAGCTGTGCCCAAAGACATGCCCAGCTGCTCTCATCCAAAGGTGGAAAAGTTTTTCTTCGTATCTGGCAGAGAGGCATTAGAGAGGCAGAGCACAAACTTGTCCTGTGTCTTGCTTGAGACAGAGCTTTGCAGAGCTGTGTGAATGTCACTGCTCAGTGCAGCCAGACCTGTCTCCCTGCTCTCCCAGCAATTTTTGGCTGCAGCACTCCTGGAGCCAAAGGTGAAACTTTGTGTTTATCAGAACTGAGTGCTTCTCCATGAATCTGACAGATTTTTGAACTATGGGAACTTGTTCCATATACTCTCTCTGCCTTGGCAAAGGATTGTGTTTCTTGTCTTTTGGGGCTGGGGCCGCTCCCCAGAGCTGTGTTCCCATCAGTGTGGGGTTGGTTAGGGCAGCTGCTCTGTCCCTGTACAGTCCAGGATGTTCCTTTTGGAAATGCCTTAACTCCAGGGCACTTTTGCCATGTGCTTCCCCTACAAGGTGTCATAGAATAATTTAGTTTGGAAAATCTCTGAGATCATTGAGTCCAACCATCCCCCAGCACTGCCAAGGCCACCACTAATCAATGTCCTCAAGTGCCACATCCACACGGCTTTTAATCCATCCAGGGATGGAAATTCCATCACTGCCCTGGACAGCTGTGCCAGGGTTGGAGAACTCTTTTGGTGAAGAAATTATTCCTAATATCCAATCTAAACCTTGCCCAAACACAACTTGATGTCATTTTCTCTTGTCCTATCCCTTTTCCCAGGGAGCAGAGCCCGACCCTCCCCAGCTGTCCCCTCCTGTCAGGGAGTTGTGCAGAGCCACAAGGTCCCCCCTGAGCCTCCTTTTCTCCAGGCTGAGACCTTTCTCAGCTCCCTCAGCTGCTCCTGGTGCTCCAGCCCCTTCCCCAGCTCCATTCCCTTCCCTGGACACGCTCCAGCCCCTCAAGGTCTTTCATGTTGTGAGTGGCCCAGAAGTGACCCCAGAATTGGGTCAAGGGGACAGGCACTGCCCTGGTCCCACTGGACACATCATTGCTGGCACAGCCCATGTGTCCTTGACCTTCTTGCTCACCTGGGAACACCTGGCTCATGTCCAGCTGGGCCAGGCATGTTCAGACACTTTGGAGCAGACACTGTGATCTCTGTTCCCTTTGTGGTACACACCTGACTTTGCTCTTGCTCCTGCCATACCCCAGGGAATTCAGCAGTGGTGGGAATTGCTCAGGACTCAGCTGTTCTGCCCCAGTCACCTGATCCTGACCTCGTCCTTCCACTTCTTGCTGAGGTTGTGCTTTTGAGCCACTCGGCTGCAATCTGTGTCCATCCATCCTGGCTTGTGACAGAAAGCAGGACCTGACTTCCCCTCTGTGCCCCTCTGTGGTCACCCACTGCCCAGCTGTAGGATGGGGTCATTCAAGGATCAGGGCAGGGCTTATGCTTCAAAAAGAAACTCCCCAGCTGGCTCCAGAGGAGAAAATCGACTGAAAAGAAGAAGTGAGAGAGAAGTGGGGACGGTGCCATGTGAGAATTTGAGTCAAAAGCACTTTTCTGTGGGTGTTGTACAGAGAGAAAGCAAAACCCCTGTTCTGTGTCCTTTGCTCTTCTGTGTGACCAGTGTGTCAGTCCCTTCCAACCAGGGCAACTTTGCCATCCTGCCTTTACTGGAAGAGCTCTGGGCACAGCTTTTTGAGGGAGTGTTTCACAATTTGACCTTTGTCTCCAGGCTCAGAGGTTGGCCATGGCTCAGATCAGAGCCTGAACAAGGGGATCATCAGAGCTCTTGGCTCCTCCTACACTCACCTGAGTCTTCCTTCCCAACAGAGTTGGGAAGGTGCTTTCCCAACATGTCTGGCCAAGGAATGGGGCTGTGATTGTCTGTTCCAAGACATCCCCAGATTCTCATTTGTGTCTTTTGTGACTTCATCTCTTGATGTCTCCTGCTCAGAGCATGAAACACCCATTGGGTGGGAGGGTTCCTGAGGCTCAAGCATTTGTTCTGTGTTGTTTTTGGCTTGGAAAGGTGATACAGGGATGGAGACTGTCTGGTACACATTTTGCTTCAGGGGGAGAACAATTTCTTTGCAGAGCAGTTTTTGTGTTCCTCTTGACAGGAGGGAAACTGAGGCAGGAAGGCTCCATCCCATGGAGAATCCAGCTGGAGAAAGCCAAAGTGCTGGCCCATGGAGAGCCCTGCAGCAACGACTTCATTGTGCTGCTGGCACCCTCTGACTGCCTGCAAAGCCAGAAGAGCTGCTGGCTCCCAGCAGGAAGGGAAACCTCCCAAGACTCTTCGGAAAAGGGTGTTTTTGGTGCTCCAGGGAAAGGTTATCTCATCAGGCTCCCCTGACGTGGGAGGGTCTGTCACATGCCACCACTCAGGACCAGTTTTCTCCTGGTTAACCTTGTTTTTTCCCTGCTCTCTGCTGTGTTTATACACGAGTTTCAGGAGGGAAATGGGAACAGGAGGAGAACTGGTGGGGCTGGAAATTGGGGTCATTTGTGAGGAGCTGGGGCAGGAAGGGCAAAGTGCTGGGAGGGTTTTCTGACAGTCAGCAGCAAGGGACCCTGTGAGATGGGTACCTGGACCTGTTTGGGATGTGGGGGAAACTGGAAGTACATTGAATTTAATTTTAAGTTTAAGTTTATGTTTAAGTTTAAGTTTATGTTTAATTTTATGTTTAATTTTATGTTTAATTTTATGTTTGATTTTTTTAGAAAAATTGTGCGGGATGAGGGAGCCAACAGGGACTTTGCTGGGGCAGAAGTGACATTCCTGTAAGAAGAGACACTCTTGTTACATTCATCTCAGAAAGTGTGGGTTTGCTGGAGGAGGCCAGAGCAGAGGGAAAACCTGCCTGGTTCAGGCTGCTCTGGTTTTTAATGCCATCTCGTGGTCTGGGAAGGTTTTACAGAAGGATGTGTGGAGAATATTTCCTTGGCTGAGCAGAAAACTGCGGAGTTGAGCAGCTCTTGCTGTCCCTTCTCTGGCAGAATCACGAAATCTGCCCCTGGCCCTTTGAATAGGTCTCATTCCTGGAGGATGATTTCCATCACCTTATCCCATGTCTGTTTGGGAATTGCCATCCTGAATACCTCAAGGGAGCTGGGCTGTCTCATCCTTTCTCATTTTAAGCTCTGGAACCTGGAGCCCCTCTGCCCTAGAGCCAGGCTGGTAGAGCTGGGGGTGCTCACCTGGAGAAGGATCCAGGGAGAGCTCAGAGCCCCTTCCAGAGCCTAAAGGGGCTCCAGGAGAGCTGGAGAGGGACTTGGGACAAGGGATGGAGGGACAGGACACAAGGAATGGCCTCCCACTGCCAGAGGGCAGGGATAGATGAGATATTGGGAAGGAATTGTTCCCTGTGAGGGTGGTGAGGCCCTGCCACAGATTTCCCAGAGAAACATCACAGCCCAGACAGACAAAACGCATTTCAGAGCCTGAAATGCCAGGGCTGTGAGCTCCAGGAATGAAGAGGAAGCTGAGCCCCATGAAATCTCTACGTCCAAGAGGTTTGATCCTGTGTTGCCACAAGCCTGGTTGCCCAACAGCAGCCCACGTGCTGTGGTGTGAGGCAGGACTCTCTTGCACAACTTGCTCAACATCTGCAGCTGCAGGGATTTGAGGGAGCTTCTCCAGGTTGGCATGGGCAAGGCCTCCAGCTGGGAACAGATCTTCCCAGGGGGATGGAGAAAAGTGAGGAGCAAACACTGTCCCATCTCACTGTGGAGGTTTGGGAGAGGTTTTTGGGTGTTCTCCTCTGGTCTCATTGCTGCAGGAGAGTGTGTGGGTGACAAAGCTTTTTTAGGTACTCAAATGCACCAGTCTCACTTGTGTCTGTAAGAATTCCCAGTTTAGAGTGACAATCCCTGTGGGTTCAGAGAGACAGGGTGACAATTTTTTTTTTTTTATCTGAACATCTCCTGAGTAGAAAAAAAGTGGCAGCATCTCTCCCGGGAAGTCTCATTTGGAGATGAGGATTGTGAAGGTTTGAGAGAGGAGCAGATCCCCGGCACAAGGACAAGCACAAAGGCTCTAAAGATTTATAAATTATCTGTAAAGCACGAGGAATTCACCGACTGAAGAGCAGCGTCCCAGGTTTACACTGGAATTACCCCGAGGGGGATGTGAGACCATCTCAAAACAGCCACATGGAGGGTTTTTTTTGAGCAGGCTCCAGGTTTTTTTCCCATGGCTGATCTCCAAGGTGGCTCCACCCCTGCTGCCTCTCGAAGCACTTTCCAAGCAGCCAAATCCTTCTGATAAATATAGCAGGAGGAAGGCAGCAGGTTTGGCTGGGGACGAGCGGAGGGAACTGGCTCTGAGACAGCTCCGCGCTCATCGCAACAAACTCACGTGTGCGTGTTCAAACCAAAACCAAGAGCTAAGTGTAAAGTTATGCTGGCCTGGGGACTTTGGAGAAGTCTTGGGGTTTGGAGAGGAAGTTGGCAGCTGGGTGTTTTTCTCAGCTGATGGGGTAACAAGTCAGCTGGATTGGAATGGGCTTTTTTTAGTTTTGAGGTGACTTTTCTCTCCAGGGAGCAGGGTGGCAGATGTCCCAACACACAGCTGTGGTGCACAGTAATGGAACCATGAATCATTTGAATGGAACGGAACGGAATGGAACAGAATAGAATAGAATAGAATAGAATAGAATAGAATAGAATAGAATAGAATTTCACTATCTCCAGCTATGCCTGTGCTGAAGGAGTAGCTGTGATCTTCATTTCCCTTCTACCCACCATTATTCCTCAATATTCCTTTTCCAGGGTCTTTTATTTATCAGCCAAGGCATCACTTGGCTGCGGGAAGTTCCTGGCATGAGGAAAGAGGTGGTGACTTCTGGCTGCAGCCTCCAGTGTGCCAAGTCCCCATGTCACCTGCCTTGGGTTGGACCTCAGGGTCTGAGGGCTGACAAAACAGCATGGGCTCTCCCAAGAGAGCATCTTCCAAGGAATCTGCAGCCACTCCAAGGAATTGTACCTGGCAAACTCTATTTGCTGGTGCTTGTAAGGTCCACGAGCTCCTGAGACTGCCCCATTGAGGGTGGTCATCACCCATGCAAGTCCCCACACAGCAGGCAGCTGTCCCATGGGATGGGCTGTGACACCAAGTGTCCCATGTGAGGGGGAAGGGATAGCCCTGAGTCTTTCCAGCACCAGGCACAGCCAGGTCCTAACCTTGAACTGGCGCCCACCCAAGGCAACAAACACCAGAAAAGAGAGGGGATCCTCTCCTGGGAATTGTTGCGACAGGGCTTGGCTCTCCCAGCATTGTCTCCCCATGGCCTTGAGCATCTCCCTCTCCGCCGTGGTGCCGAGCTGCACGTTCCGAGGTGAGCGAGGCTGGACAAACAATTGCCCCCCAAAACCATACTGGCGCCTGCTGGGGAAGCCCAGACTGGTGTTTGTGCCAGAAGACGCACAAACATCTCGGCTGAACAGCCCTGACCTCCTCCTCCTTCACCCTTTTTTCTGCTTATCTCTGCACCCCTGGGGTAACCCAGAGCAGTGATATTCTGGGAGCCATTTCCTCCTGGTGCTGTTTCCTTCGGGGTGGGGTCAGCGCTGCCGCCTTCTCCTGATGGGATCCCACGGGATGCCCGCGGTCCCCCGGGATGCTCGGGGCTATCTCTGGCAGGACATCAGCCAGAGGAGGAGGAGGAAGCCCTTGGACAAGAGCTGATGGTCCAGGAGCCGGGCAGGCTGGAGGGTGCTAAGCAAGGAAGAAAAACAGGAAAGCGGCAGCAGATAAGGAAAAGGACCTGGAAGAGGAATACCGAGGAGTAATGGAGGGTAAGAGGGAAATGAAGATCACGGCAGGCGTCGTGCCGAGAGAGGAAGCTACTGAAAGGAAAGCAGCCCAGAAATATCCTCCTCATTGTATTGGGAAATGGGTCTCAGCCTCACAGCACAGCGATGCTCAGCAGGTCTGTGTGCAGGGGTTGTCACACATCCACGGGGTCATACCTGCCTGGGAAACTCCAAGAACAACCTTGCGCAAAAATGGTAATTAGCCCGTTGTGAAGACTGCTAATTAATCTGTCAGTGGCCTGTTTCCCATTCTTGTGAGACCGAGCCTGGTGCATGCTGTCCCTAAAGAGGGACAATCCTGGGGACAGGGACAGTCCTGGAGGCTGGATGGGGCTCTGAGCAGCCTGGGATAGTGGAAGGTGTCCTTGTCCATGGCAGGGGTTTGGAACCAAATCATCTTTAAGGTCCCTCACAACCCAACCCATTCCATGACTCTGTGGTTCTGTGATTCCATGTTTCTATGACTCAGTGTGAGCCAGTCCCTTGGATCCTGCTGCGGGGAAACAAACCAGAGAGAGGGGCTTGTGTCCATATCCCAGGTGTGTCCTGCCTCAGCTTCCCTGTGCAGGTGTCCTGCTGTTTAATCTTAATGTGGCAGAACACAACAACTGCGTTTCCTGGCTGGTTCCTGCAGACACCACCACTTTCTGCTGATCTCTCAGGCATTGATCACTTCCACTTTCTCACCTTGGAGCAGGTCACACTTATGGCACATGGAAATCTCATCATTACTCCAAAACACTGACTTTTTTCTACATTTACATAGATAAAACCCCAATCCAGATCCATCTTGATCATGGCCATAATCCGTGGAGGAACCCTGCCAAAAAAAACCAGATGGGTGCAATAGAAGCACACTTAAATAATTCCTTCAGAATTATTTCTCTGGGATCTCTTCCCTATAGGAGCCTGTTGGGAATGTTCTGATGGCCAAACTGTGCCCAGGGCTTGTTTAGGTTGTTAAAAATGTCCTGATGGCCAAATTGTTCCCAGGGCTTGTTTAGGTTGTTGGGAACATCCTGATTTCCAAACTGTGCCCAGGGCTTGTTTAGCTCTGTGCTCACTGGTCAGCGTTAAAAGCAACGAGTGACTAATTTAGAAGCGCAGACAAATTTAATTCCCTCCTGGATGGGAAGGATTATCCCTGTCTTGCCAAGGTAACTTGCCAGCAGTGAGAGTCTGGGAGATGATAACCCCAGAAAGGAAGAGGTCAATCCTTCAGATACAGCAGAGGTAGAGGAGAACCTCCATGGTGCCAGTGTCCCCTGGGATGAGATGGGATGCAGAACACTCGACTTTGCTGCCAGACAAGAGGTGTGAGCAGAGGAGCCTGAGCAGAATCATCCCAGTGACCTGATCCAGGAGCCATCACTGGCAGTGCTGGGGATGGAAACTGAAATTCCAGCCTCAGACTCACCATGAGCACACAGGGAACTTGACCAGCATGTGGCTGGTGACACATCCTGGACATGAGATGGGATATGAGAAAGTGGTGCCTGGGACAAACATGATACAAAACTGCAACTATTTAGGAAAAAAAAAAAAAAAAAAAAAAAAAAAAAAAAAAAAGGCTCAGTGAGTTGTTTGTGCATGGGCTGCAGAGAGGAGCAACCCCTCCTTCCCTGTCCAACATAAAAATAATGAAGTGAGAGATACATTGAATCCAGCTTTGGGGTCATCAGCACAGGAGAGACATGGATCAGTTGGAGAGAGTCCAGAGGAGGCCAAGGAGATGCTCTAAGGGTTGAAGCCTCTCTGCTCTGGAGCCAGGCTGGGAGAGCTCAGGGTGTTCACCTGGAGAAGGATCCAGGGAGAGCTCAGAGCACCTTCCAGAGCCTAAAGGGGCTCCAGGAGAGCTGGAGAGGGACTTGGGACAAGGGATGGAGGGACAGGACACAGGGAATGGATTCCCACTGCCAGAGGGCAGGGATGGATGGGATATTGGGCGGGAATTGTTGGCTGTGAGGGTGGTGAGGCCCTGCCACAGGTTTCCCAGAGAAGCTGTGGCTGCTCCTGGATCCCTGGAGGTGTCCAAGGCCAGGCTGGACATGGGTTGGAGCAGCCTGGGATAGTGGGAGGTGTCCCTGCCCATGGCAGGGAGGTGGAACTAGATGAGCTTCAAGGTCCCTTCCAACCCAAACAATTCAGCCCTGAAGAAACTGATTTAAACAGAACATGACCTTGAACACTCCCGGGGATGGGGCAGCCACAGCAACCTGCTCCAGGGCCTCACCACCTGCATTGCAAAAACTTTTTCTTATGTCTAAAATTGAGTCCCCTTTAGCTTAAAAACATCACCCCTTGTCCTGTCACAGCAGACCCTTGTCTCCAGCTGTTTTTGCACCATCTTCATCCACAAACCTCATTTCTTGGTCTAAGGCTGACAAGAGAGTCACTGCTGCAGATCATCCATGAGAAACCCACTCATCCCTGTCCCATGCCCAAGTTACAGAAGGTCTCTGCACATATTTTGGGATCCACTTTTGCCTCAGGATTGTCCTGGTGGCTGACAGGGGCTGCTGGGATGACTTCCCTTCTCTGAAGGCATTTTTGCAGGATTTCACCACGTGACTCTGGGGAGTGACAGGGCTGTGGTGGGTCTGATAACTGGATTAGCCGGAGCCAGAATTGCTCCTGCTACACTCAGCAGGACCTGGGATCATCCCCCACCCTGTCAGCTCACAAAATCCAAAAGCCCCTTTGGCAGCCTGTGCTTAACCCACTGCAGTCTGTCACCCCCCAGGGGACCCTGCTGAACCAACTGTGCTGGAAGAGCAGCATCTCCCAGCAGAGAGCAGCTCCCAGGGCAGCATCTCCCAGCAGAGAGCAGCTCCCAGGGCAGCATCTCCCAGCAAACAGCAGCTCCTGAGGGAACAGGCAGCCTGGGAGCAGAGATGCTGATGGTGAAACCTCCCATTCATCACAGGAGCACAGCCACCACCTCCCCATCCCAGCTACCAGAACTAATCACAGCCCCGAGTAGACAAAACATCCACATTTTTCCCCTCCCATGTGTGTTTTCTCCATGTGCTCTGTGTCAGGAGTTGTCTGGTGCTCAGATAGGGCTGCCCCTGGATCACATATTGAAGGATTGTGTTGTCATCCAGCCTCATCCTTGGGAACATCAGCCTGGGGAGTCCATAAGGCAAATCCTTAACTGTTCCTGGTGCACAGAGTCCATCGTGCAGATCCCAACAGGCCAATCCATCACTGTCCTCCTTGGGGAGATAGAGCTGTTCTCATGCCAGCAAGAGGCACCTCAGCTTCACCTTTGCCTCCAGAGCTGGTTCCTTTGGGCAATCACCTCCCCATGGTCTCAAGACAGCACTGCCAGACTCCTCACCTTGAAGTAAAACCAGGGCGGCAGCAGCAGCCTGGAGGGAGGGATTCTTGAATTTCTGTGGTTTTTCATCCCAGCAACTGTGTTTCATTTGAAGTGGCTGCTATGAGCCAAGCAGACAGCCAGAGCTTTGGGAGAAAAGGGGTTAATGGCAAACTTGGGATATGCATGAACTCGGAATAAATGTAGTGATTTCCAGAGTAAATGTACAGAGTCTTTGAAATTAGGAAGAAATTCTTTACTATAGGGGTGATGAGGTTGCCCAGGGATGTTGTGGACTCCCTATCCCTGGAGGTGTCCAAGGCCAGGCTGGATGGGGCTTGGAGAAACCTGGGATAGTGGAAGGTGTCCCTGCTCGTGGAAGGGGGTGGAATGAGATGGTCTTCCAGGTCCCTTCCAAACCAGAGTCTTCTATGATTCTGTGAAATCATATCTGTATTTTTAGTTTGCCCTGCAGACCTCACTGGGACGTGTTGCCCTTGCAAGTGCTGCCAGCTCCACATCTCTATCACCAAGTTTTGTAGTTCCCTAAAACCTTCCCATCACCCAGCTGCAGGTTTGGTTTTTTCCCCACAGCTCCTGCAGCACAAACGTTGCTGTTTCTTGGTGCCTCAGGACCAAGAGGCATCAGGTCCTCCAGGCTGGGGTCCAACTTCCAGTCTGAAAGAATCATTCCTTACTTCTGCTCCCTCCATGTCCTCTAGATGAAGACTGGGAAGGGCTGGCTTCAGGTTCTACTCTACAAACCTGGGTTGTAGGCCCAGAGCTTGAGAAAAGTGGCAACAGTAGAAACCCAGTGAGATGCAGCACCCAGTTCACAACTACAAGATGCAGTGCTGGGGTCCCAGGAGCTCTGTTGTGGTCTGACACAGCTGAGATGTTTTCCATATGAATGTCTTTCCTGCTGGCTGGAGCTTCCCCCTGCCCTGGGAAGGATCTGCCTGACACCAAGGAGGGGTCAGAGCCCTTGGGGTCCTGCTAGCCCAGCCAACATCCTTGCAGAAGCTCTCCTCATTTGTACACACACCCATGTGAATTAAGAGATTTGTTTGCAGGAAGGGTGTTTTCGGATCTCACCCAAGGAATTCAGGACTGGCTCTACTGGGTCGGGAGGCCTTGGGTCTGACACAACTACTTTGACAACACATTATTCCCAAACCATCTTTTCCCTCTCCCTCTCCCTTTCCAGGGATGTGGGATCATGGGCTGTGTGGAGGATGGGCTGGGTGGGTTTTCATGCCCATGCACCTCCCCTCCTTCCCTCCTTCTCCCCCTCCCCACCCATCACCCTCCCCAACCCCTTCCACTCTTCTCAGCCATGATAAGCTCACCGATGGAAAAAATGTTGTCACACATATCTCACTTCCAGTGTGTGGGAGTCGCTGATAACGGCGCAAAGATCTGGACAATAAAGACTCCTGACAGCTTTTGTGTCCGTCCCCAGCACGGGGGGATAGTCCTGAAAGAAGACCTGAGTGCCTGTGGGATTTGGGGAAGGAAGTTGTGGTCCTGGGGAAGAGGCTGGAGAGGGGAAAGGGCTCATCCACCCTCCTCATTTGGGGTGCAATGCCAATGTTCCCCTGCACATTCCCCAAATTCCACCCTGCCCTGGGCCATCTCCAAGCTGAGATCCACGAGATTTTGGCTTCAGGTGGGTTTGCTGTTGTGCTGGGGAGCAGCCCAGCAGCTGCTGACCACGGTGTTTGTTTTGGAGCTGCCCCATCAGCCAGTGCTCCCTCGGTGGGGAGAGGGGGCTGTGCTGCTGCAGCGCTGCTGTTCTTCCACGTGGAGCTGCTGAAAGAGCCCGGAGCAGCTCGCCAGAAGGGTGAAGTCATTTATTTATGCCTAGAAAAAAATTTATTACGCAGCCTCTGAGATGCTGGGGCTGAGCCACTGCCAGGTTTTAGTGCTGATGTGGAGAGCCAAGGTCAGCACGGGGCAGTGCCAGGGGCTGCGTTTCTTCCCAGTCCCCTTGTCAGGATGTACAAACAGGGCACCAATTTATTCATGGAAAAGAAGTGCTGGGGTTAGGCTGGCAGAGGTTCATTTGACACAGAATCACACAATCATTTAGGTTGGAAAGGACTTCCAAGACCATCAAATCCAACCTGTGACTGATCCCCACCTTGTCACCAGCCCAGAGCACTGAGTGTCATGGGCAGACCTGCCTTGGACACCTCCAGGGATGGGGACTCCACACAGGAGTCTGTCACAATATGGGGAAAGGACTTACTACTTAAACTTAAACTGAACCATACAGAAATTAGTCTTAATATTAACAGAATACTAAAATATAACTTAACTCAGACCTAAATATAGTAAATGGCTCCAATTAAAAATCCACTTCTATTTTACTCCCCATTGTCATAGTAAGTCTTTTCTCCATATTGTGATAGGCTTTCTTCATGTTGTGATAGGGCTGCCCTGGGCAGCCTCTTCCAACCCTGACCACCCTTTCCATGTAGAAATTCCTCCTGGTGCCCAGCCTGAACCTCTCCTGGCACAGCTTGAGGCCATTCCCTCTGATTTTATAGCACTCCTAGTTTTTTGGTATCTATTTTCTTGCTCTAGATACAACAACCGAGAATGACTTTTGCAGAAAACCTTATTTCTTCCAAGCAAAAGGAAATCAATTTTGTGAATTTTCCAGCTGGAAGGAGACCTACCAGTTGTTTAGATTTCTGTCCCAATCCTCACAAGCTGTAGATGCTCTCCCCAAAATCTCCCTTTCCCTCCAGAGCACTGCTCTCCAAAGTGAGCATGATGATCCATAAGAATGAGGGGAAAATATTCTTTGTAACATTAATAAATAATACAAAGTTAAATTTATTTTAAGACCATTGCTGTAGGGAACTGTCTCTTTCCTTGGACTCACATGTCCCACAAGAATTTTCCCTTCTTGAGGGCTGTGTTGTAGGAGATAGGAAGCCCTATCCAGTTTTCCCTGGATTTAGCCAAAAATATTTCCCACTTTTCTGATCAAGCCACCTTTTTGGGGGAAAGAAGAAAAGAGGGCGCTGTTAGTGTGAATGAAGAATGAAGGTTTTCCATTCCAACTTGGAGAAAGTTGCCAAAGAAGAAGACACAATGGTCCATCAATGGGACAATTTACCAATTTCCATGGTAAATTTGTAAATTTGTACCCATCCCTGCCTGAGAGCATTCCAGATCTTGAGCTTTGGGTATGGGACAAATTAATTTATCTCCCTCCAATTCCCCTGACCTCCTCCTTTGCTGGCAAGGGGCACCTTGTAACCTTTTCCAGCTGGATTTTCCAGCTTGTCTGCCTGGGATAGGAGCAGTTAAACCCTCCCAGGAGCAGATCTGGGTGACAGCATCGCCCCTTGCCCTGGCTGGGCTTTGGCACAGAGTCGCTTTCCCCTTCTCCGGTGGCTGATAGCCGGCTCCATCCTGCTTGGGAACGATTTCCCTGGTGCCATCGGGCTCTCACACACACACACACAGACACGGGGCTCACATTCGAGGGCTCCCCACCTCCTTTCCCTCCTGCATCCCGGCTCCGGGATGTCATCCTGGCCCTGATAAGGCGCAGGGGCGGCTGCCAGAGGAAGGCTCCCGGTTGCTCCCGGCGCCAGGCTGGGTAGAGGCAGACGTGTCTGACCCTGGCTCCTCCAGAGGGCCAAAAAACAGATGACATCACCCCTTCATCGTGTCCATCCTCCCCCCAAGAATCCCTATCAGCCTCACGGAGAGGCTGCGCTTGGAGAGGAGAGAGGAGGAAGAGGGAAGGCAAAGGGGGAGGAGGCCGGGGAACAGGAGGGAAGGCAAAAGCTGGAACTGGAAGTTGGTTACTTTGGCAGAAAGACAAAGTTCTGCAAAACCTCACCGGCCAGACTTCAAAAAGGTGGAAAAACTGGAGGCTCAGTTCTGTCAGGTCCTGTTATCAAGGGGAGCCTTATCTCTCGATGGAGCTGATGGCTCATGCGAGCCACAGTGGCTGCTAACCTCTGGCTGAGCCTTCCCGAGGGCCCTGAGGAGCCAGACTGTCACTCAACGGAGAGGAGAAGCATCCAGGAGAGGGGACAGCATGGAGGCATTGCCACCGTGTTTGCAGCCTGCAGAGCCACAGGAGCAAGGATGGGATATCCCTGCAGTCCCTCACTGCTTCAATTCATGGTGCCAGGAGGGGTGAGAGGACCTTTCCCTGCTCACAGCCCAGCCAGAAATGGGTCAGATCTCCACTGGGTGTCAACTCTTGGCACAGTTGGGTCACTGGTTTTACTGGTTTCCTCCAGGGCAAGACTGGTGTCTCTGGGATGGACAGCAGGGTGGGTTTAGGTTGAAGCCAGGAGTGTGGCTGCAGGTTTTAGGGTGGGAATTTTGTCCACCTCATTTCTTCCATGTCCTAAGTACCACACTGGGTGTTTTCCCAATGATACATCTTCCAGCTTTTCTCTTGAGGAGATTTTCATATCCTTTCAAGCCGTCCCCCTATTCACAGCTCCAGGACATCTCTATTCCTGCTCACCTTACGCCACCTCCTTTCCACCTCACCACTTCCAAGGTGAGGACTTGCTTTGGGGGTTCTGCTCCAGAGCACAACCACGGGCAATTCCCCTTCCTTCAGTAAACAACACTCCACAGCCAACAGCTCTCACTCCCTGGTGAGGAGCTGCTGGAAGTGACCTTGGCCTTGGCTCATTCCCACTCATAATTCTACTCAATAAATCAGCCCGTGCAGGACAAGAGACAGTGATACCCCTCGGGTGACACTGGGATAGAGTTTGGAATAACTTGAACTATGGAAGTAAGATTTTGTCTGGGAATTGCTCCATGCAGGAGCAAGGCAGATGCAGAACCCACCATACTCCCTGTGAGACCAGGTGAATTGTTTGAATTGTTTTCCCCATGGGAATTTCTCAGCATTACCCACTGTTACCTCCTCACAGAGGTGGATCACAGAATCATGGAATGGTTTGGGTTGGAAGGAAGCTTTAAGGGTCATTTAGTCCAGCACTCCTGTAATGAGCAGGGACATCTTCAAGGAGATCAGGTTGGATAACCTGAGTTATAACCAGTTACTACCTGGGTTTTAACCCAGAAGTTCTGTGAGTTCACTTATAACCTGAACCCACCCAGGTTCATCTTGTTGCTATGGGAGAGGAAGAGGAAATTCTGGAGGGAAAATCATACCTCTGTCTTGAATCCATCCCCTGGAAGGGGGTGAATCCTGCCATTGCTGAACAGAACTAGAAATTGAAGTTGCTGAAGGCAGTGACTGAGACAAGAGGTGGAGGAATGGGTTCAGAGAGGTTTCATCACTTCTTGGATCAACCCAGCAGATCCCTCTCTTGCTGCCACTCTGGCAGGCCACCCCTTGCTCCTACACCACCTTTCTGCAGATGGTTTGGACCACCCAGTGCATCTCCAGCACCATCAGCCCCCAAGAGTCAGTCAGGCTGATCCATCTGAGAGGGAACCACAGCTGCACTCTGGACCCAGCAGGACATAGAAATCCAAGAGGTTTTTATTGGCGGCAGACAAACCAAGCTACAAGTGGAGGCACGGAGGTGTCTGAGGGCAGGTTCTGGCTGCAGGATCACTGGGCTGGCTCTCCTGGGGCTGTCACACTGCCCTGGTGTGGCCACTGTCACCGGCAGCAGCGCTGGCGGCCGTTGCTGCAGTTCCCTTCCCAGCGCTCCATGTGGAAGCAGAGCCTCCGGCAGCGGCCGCGGTTGTTCCTGCACTGCTGGCTGTCTGAGAGGCCTCTGGCTGCTGGGGAAACAGGACAGGAGACCTATTTAGGAGAGCTGGAACCTGCCTCTCAGAGCCCCAAAAGCTACTGGGAGCTCCACCAGTGTTGGTGGCTGAGCAATGTGGATGTTCTCAGTTGGTGACAGGGAAATTCGTGGTTCCGTGGTGAGGATCAGATGGGCTTGGGAGGAGGTTCTCCATCTAGCAAGCACTGGGAGTCTCCTAAAGACTGGGCTGGGTGAGACAGCCAGGTTTGGGATGGCTGTGTTGGGTTAGATGAGTTAGGTGAGGTTGGACAGCATGAAGACACAGGGAAGCGCCTTTGGGAATGGGTGTTTCACCTATTTTTTTTTTTTTGAGATTTTTTAGCTTTTTTGTGTTTTGGGTTTTTGTTTGGGTGTTTCAAATCTTCTGCTGTTTTGATTAAAAGGGCACGTGCTGCTTCTCTTCAGACACAGCAGAAACACCAAGTTTGGGGGTTCTGGAAGGTCCACCAAAAACCCTTCTCTCTCCCTTCGTTGTCCCCAGGACTTCAGTTAAATAAATGACAGTATAAACAGGCTAAGCAAGTAAATCTCCTCTTCTTGGTTATCAGGTTTGCCTTCTGCAAACATGATACCACCAAAGTCCTGCTAACATCATAGTGACCTTACATGTGAATGAAACCTGATTCTCTGATGTACACAAGCAGCCAGAGAAAATGCCAAGCCAAGGAATATTTTTCTACCAAACCAGAATCCCAGAAGAAAACAAGCCAACAAGAAAAAGATAAATTATCTGCCTTTCCCCCTGTTTTTTCCCCCCTGAAAGATGGTTTTGATTTTATAGAATCAAAGATACAGAGAATTATAGTTGGAATGGACATTAAAGACCATTGACTTCCAACCTTCTGCCATGGCCAGGGACACCTTCCACTATCCCAGGTTGATCCAAGCCCCACCCAACGTGGCCTTGAAGATTCCCAGGGATGGAGAATCCTCAGCCTTTTTTGCCAACCTGTGCTAGGGCCTCACCACCCTCACAGCCAACAATTCCTTCCTAATATCTAATTTACACCTACCCTCCTTTAGCTTAAGACCATTTCCCCTTATCCTGTCCCTCCAGGCCCTTGTCCCCAGTCCCTCTCCAGCTCTCCTGGAGCCCCTTTAGGCTCTGGAAGGGGCTCTGAGGTGTCCCTGGGTCCTTCTCTTCTCCAGGTGAGCACCCCCAGCTCTCCCAGTCTGGCTCCAGAGCAGAGGGGCTCCAGCCCTTGGAACATCTCCATGGCCTCCTCTGGACCTGCTCCATCAGCTTCTGATGCTGGAGATCCCAAAGCTGGAGGCAGCTCTGCAAGTGGGATCTTACCAGAGCAGATCAGAAGGTGAAAAAATCACCTCCCTCAAACCTTCTGGTCACACTTGCATCTTTCTGCATTTTCCACATCTGTACTCCACTCATGGAGAATTTAATGGGATTCTCCTCGTTTTGTGGAGGATGAGGCTTTTATCCTGGTCAGGAGCAGAGTTGAGGCTCCTGGCTTAGGCTCAGCATTTCTGGGTGAATTTTGAAAGTGCAGAGAGGAGGGGGTGCACAACCTATGAACTCAGGACAGCTGCATCCAGGAGCATCACAGAGACCATCTCAGGAGAAATTTTTTCCTTGGAAACACGAGTTAGGTCAGCCTTGACTTGAGAGCCCTGCCTTGTCCTCTTGTACCTCAGAGCAGGAACCTGCCTTTTCTCTCTCCACAGTCCTGCAGGAACCCCTGTGAGAGTTTTGTCCTTACCCGGAGCGCCCTGGAGGAGGAGAATGACAATGACTGCAAAAAGCAGCTGGAGAACTCTCATGGCTCGGCGGGGGTGGAGGTTCCACCCCGAGGAGGAGTGAAGGGCCCCAAAGGAAGAAGAGGGAAATCCTGGATTTATAATGGCCGGGGGGGTTGTGTAATTCTTCCGGAGCGGAGGGAACTTTGTCACCATCAGGTGCATTTCAACACACAGCAAACAGTTGCACAGGGTGTGCCTGCTCTCAGTCACATTGTGTTACAAACAAAAAGTATAAAGGGAAAATAAAGAAAAAAAAAAAAGATGGAAAAAGACCAAAAAGGGGGGAAAAAATCAGGTTTTGTTGACAATTACACTGAGCTCTGGGGAGTCTGCTACTGCTTGCTGCTGGAGACAGGATGTTGGGACTGACCCAGTCTGGCTCTGTGTTTGTAGGCTCGAGCATGTGATGTTAAAATCCAATACAAGTGTTTGCGGTATCAGAGTGCTGTGGGGTTTTGGGGCTTTTTTTTTTATTTGTTTTGGTTTTTTGTTTGTTTTTTTTTTTTTTTTTTTTCCAACTCTCACTCTGCGTTTAGCACTGACACAGTGAAGTGTGAAAAAATCCAGTCTCCTCCTCAACACTCTCCAACACAGAAATCTGGCTT
This sequence comes from Zosterops lateralis, assembly GCF_965231275.1. Taxonomy (NCBI): domain Eukaryota; kingdom Metazoa; phylum Chordata; class Aves; order Passeriformes; family Zosteropidae; genus Zosterops; species Zosterops lateralis. The sequence continues at coordinate 110,699,649 of NC_139764.1, read as the reverse complement.
GAAAATAATGGGATTCTTTAAAAAATCATGGGTCTATTTCAATTTCCCAACTTCCAGGCTGCAGAGAGGATGCTTGCCAAGGTTTTGTTTACAACTGTCAAGAATAAAAGGCAATTTAATATTTTATTCGTTAATGTCCTTATTCAATAGGAAAGCTGGGATACCTCCCTGCAACATTCAGTGGTGCTGGGAAGGCTGGTGGATTACAGCTCTCCCAGAGATCCTGGCAGGCTTTCAGCTTTGTACCAGTTCTCCAGGTTAGTTCCAGGAAATCAGTAGAGGTGAGACCTGCGTTTCAACTCGGGAAAACAACACAAAGCAAACAACGAGCAGGAATGTCCCCTAGCCAACAACAAATGGAGGAAGATGAAACAGAAACTTTATAAAAGTCTTTTTTACAGTGATGATGCAGTGGAGGCCATCACCAAGTCTTCCCTTTTCCCTTCAGAAGTCACCTCGATGGATTTTCCTTTGCAGGCTGGATGCCAGGGAGTGCTGGAAAATACAAACCCCATGTCCTTCAGGCTGCTTAAACAGAACCAGGATCACCTTCATCAAACAGTGCAGATAAAAGGGCCTTCACCAGTCAGACTTTGGAGTTGGGGACACTGAGCTCTTAACTGGAGCGTCCTGCAAATAGGTCACACACAGCCTGGGAAGAGAGATGGATCTGGAAACCCACCTGGGGGAGAGCTGGATGCAAGGATGTGTGTGAGCCTCTGGAAAAGGGTTGGTCAGCTGGCACTGCTTGGGTGGAGGGCAGTAACTTACCCTGTACCTCTGAGGATTGGAATCTCCAACATGAGAAATGGTGCAGTGGGATTTCATGGAATTATGGAATCATAGAATGGTTTAGGTTGGAAGGGGCATTAGAGATCATCCAGTCCAACCCACTGCCATGGACAGGGACACCTTCCACTGTCCCAGGTTGCTCCAAGCTCCATCCAACCTGGCCTTGGACACTCCCAGGGATGGGACAGCTTCTCTGGCCACCTTGTGCCAGGACCTCCCCATCCTCCCAGGGAAGAACTTCCAAAGCAAAGAATTTGAGCAGAGCTTATCCAGCAGAAAGGAGATGGCAGCTCTTGAGCTACAGCCCAAGCAGGGAGGAGAGTGTGGATGCTCCTGTGGGTGTCCTGCTCTGAGTGTGTGACCTGAAGAGTCTGAACATGTGTGTGCAGATGGCCTGGTGTTCTCCAGAGAGGATGTGGAGCACGGAGCCAGGATACCACGTGGCCACCGTGTTCCCAACGACGGATGGCAAAATTCCAGGTGTTTGTCTCCAGCTCAGCTGCTCTCCCGTGGTGGGAGCAGCACCACTGCAGAGGGTGATTTGTGCCTGGAGCTGGTTGGATGCTGCAGGCTCTGTGGGGACCAGGCTGCATCCTCCACACCACCACAACCCTCTGTTCTACAGCTGTGGTGCATGGGTTGGGTTGCAGAAGGTGCCTTGGGAAAGAAATCCAGGACTATACAGTACCAACAAAAAACAGATTTCCTCCAGAAATTGGGGCAGGAAGTCCCTGTCTCTTGGGCCACTGCTTGTCCAACAGCTGGTCTGGCTCCCTTTGGCATGGTCCTGTTGCTGTGCTGGCCTCAGCCTCTGGTGAGCCTACTGGGGCTGGCTCAGCAGCCTCCCACCCTCCCCTGATTCCCAACCTGCTAGCAGATGTCTTTTCTCAGAGCTCACCACGCACAAAGGCTGGTCTGTGCTCAGACACGTGGCACAGGAATCGGCTCCTGGGTGCTTGAGGGGTTTTGGGGCTGGGAGGAGTCAAATCAATCCATATCTGCTCTCTGGCCCCAAACTGGAGGGATGTTTCCACTGACTTCATTGCCTTCAGGCCAGGATCTGAGCAAGCTGATTTTTAAATGCATCCTGGGATAAGTTTTGGCCAGTAGGAGCAATTCCTTGGGTGAATGAACCCTTTTTCCAGCATGGGATGCCACCTCTTACTCCCAATCCCACTGAAAGCAGTCTGCCAAACCAGCAAGCACTGATAGAGCCCTGCAATTCAACCTGTGAAGAAATGATTGTGGGCTCAGCTCTGGGCTCAGCCCTAGTCCAGAAACCCCCCATGGCTTTCATTCCAGACCACTCTTCATGGCCTTCTCAGAACTGTTTTCAACAAGCCCAAATCTGTCTTAAGTTGAGGCTCCCAGAGCTGGACACAGCCAGAATTTTTTTCTGTTTGACCACAGAAATGGTCAGAGCACACCTTTTTCAATTATCTTCTCCTTTCCAGTGCAGGGCCATATCCAGATGTCAATTATGGATCACTCCTGGCATGTGCCCACCTCCAAACTCTGCCAAGGACCAGTGTGGAACACAATTCATTCTCCGACAGCACATTTGAGTAGCCACTAATTTTATGATTTGATTTACTCATGTAGGTACAGCCTCTGAATCTTGAGCTATTTTATCTCCCCAGCACACCCTGGAGCTGGGCTGTGGTGAGGTGATTCCTTTCACCCCACAGGAAGAGGTGGAGGAACTCCATGTGAACAGGTGGAATGTTGGAATGTGACCCCCTTTCCCCTGTGTGGGGGTGAAAGGAGATCCAGGCACTCAGGGGGTTGCTCTGGTTTGTGTGGGATTGCCAGGGATGTAAGAGACAACCCAGATCCAAGGGACTGCCCACGGCTGTGGCACCTCAGCTTCCCCAAGCAGGAGCCCATCCAACCCCACCCTGCTCCTGATTGCACATCACAGTGACATTTTTAGGGCAGAAGAGGAGGTTTTGTCTCTTTTTGCCAAACAAATTCTGGGCTGTTGCCTGGGAACAGCAAACAAATCCCACTGAGGGAATCCATGCCATGCTTTGATGGACTAAAATCCCCAGTCATCCAGGAGGCTTGTGCTGGTTGACAGACCTGCCATGAGGGTAGAGCTCCATCCTGGCTGTCTGCATGGCTGCAGAGATCCCAAATACACATCCCAAGATGTCTGGATGATTTTTGCATCTCCTTTAGGTGTAGGTCTGCTAAGGTAGTACTAAAGAACCCCTATTTGTGGCCTTCTGAGCTCTATCAGGCACAGACAGATGGAGTTCAAAGCTCAATCAAGAATTTCCCAAAATCCTCTTCTTCATTTGGCTTTTACCTACCCATGGCAGGGGGTTGGAACAAGATGATCTTGAAGATCCTTTCCAACCCAAACCATTCTGGGATTCTATGATGATTTTAGGATTCTTCCTCCTCCCCAGGGTTACAGGATACTCCAACTAAGGTCTGATTAATTTGAGCAGCATTCCCTGTCATGCACTTACACCAAAGCAGCTCATGCTGCTGTTCAAGCAACTCCCCATGAGCTGAGCTGGCTGCTTTGCCCCAGGCGAGTTCAGGGGTCAAGAAACCACATCAAGAAACAGTTTTATAAGGTCTGGAATTGCCATTCTGCACCATGTTCTTGGTCCATCCATTGTATCCTTGGTGCTTTCTCTCTCCTCCCTCTGTGTGAGACTGGAAGGAAATTCAGTTCACCTTATTCATTAGGCAGAAATAATGATGGAATTTTGTTCATTTTTTAGGTTGTTGGGTTGTGGTTTGGGTGTGGGTTTTTTTGTGTGGTTTTTTTTTTTTTTTTTTTTTTTTTTTTTTTTTTTTTTTTAATTAATGTTATTTCCATCTAGATCAGGAAACAAGGGAACATACAGCAGTGGGACAGTGGGACCATAGCTGTGAGGACACCCAATACTGCCAGAGGGAAAATATTCCCTATAAACTGAGCATTTCCACCTTTCCTGGTGGACTGGCCAGTAGGTCCAAATCACAGGAGGGGCAGAAGCCTACGAGGGAGATGTGCAAGGTGAGCTGCCAGAGCTCACTCTTCACTTTCCTGGGAAACCAGGCTGTAACCAGGATGGCTGAGCATTCCCAGATGAGGAGCACGAATGATGAGCCCTGTGGATGAATGTGAGAAATGAACTGTTTGATTTGGAGAGGTGCCTTGGCTCAAACCCCTCCCCGTGCTGTCCTCGTACATCAGCGTGCGTCAGAGGGATGGGCTGGGAATGGGCAGGAATTTGCCTCTGGATTCAGCCCTGTCCCTGTTTTTTCAGAATCAGTTCCCAAGACAACAGTCAGCTGTGGATAATCTGACTCTCCTGAGGGTTCATCCAACTGCAGGGGATGTCCAGGGGAGCGCTGGCATCACCCTGTGTGTGCTGGAGCCCCAGTGATCACCCGAGGAGAGTAACTGTGAATGGAGACTCTTGGATGAATGAGTTGTTGGCCCCTTTGGCAGTGGGGCCTGACCCTGGTGAGGTCAGTGAGGAGTTTTCCCAATTGATTAATCAGAACAAGAATTTCATCTCCCAGGGAGGACTTTTCCCTGGCTCTGTCTGAGCAGTGCCTCAGCTGGTTGGCATAGCTCTCTCATTACATCATTGTTTCCTTCCTTTCACGGAAATAATGGACACAGAGAGAAATATTTTACCTGGAAAGGGAGACCAGGAGCTTACAAAGGCAGGGGAGTGTCAAAACTTTATGTTGAAAAGACATAGAAGGGCTGAGAGTGGATTTGGACAGAAAATAAATTTAGGCTGAGGGAGCTCATGGGAAGAAAGATGTGAGGGACAAAGAGACTGAATTCCTTGGGGCTGGGTGACCAAAAGGGAAAGGAGTTGCACCAGAAATGCAGTCTAAGGATGGAGAGGGCAGCCTGTCAGGGCAATGGGACACAGCCTTCAGATCCCCTCCCCACCATGTTTAAAACAAATAAACCTGGGATCTTAGGGGGAAAAAAAATGTTCCCTGTGAGGGTGGGGAGGTCCTGGCACAGGTTGCCCAGAGAAGCTGTGTCTGCCTCATCCCTGGAAGTGTCCAAAGCCAGGTTGGACAGGTCTTGGAGCAACCTGGGATAGTGGGAGGTGTCCCTGCCCATGGCAGGGGTGCAATGAAATGATCTTTAATGTCCCTTCCCACCCAAACCATTCTGAGATTCCATGACTGACTTGAGGACCTGGCGCAGCCTGGAAAGAAGTGGATGGGGATGGATCACAGACCACACTCACCTTTATGTCAAACCAGGTGCCTTTTGCACCAAAAGTGATGCCAAAAAGGCTTTCCCCATTGCAGCTGTTTTCTCTGGGAAGGGAAATAAAGGGACAGAATCCCCCCTGGTGTTCTGGGGAGGTGAGGAATGCTGTGGTCACTGCTGGTCAGTGGCATCCCACCACTGGCAGCATTGCTGACTCACAAGTGGGCACTTGCTTTGTTGAACTTCAGGTTTATTGATTTCAGGTAAGGAGAAAGGCAATTTTTCACCTATGTATGTCAGATAACACAGTCCCAAAAGGGTGACAAATAGTTTGGGTGGCCCCAGCTTCTTCTTGTCACAGTGTTTCCTAAAATGTTTCAGCAAAACCAAAATGTTCAGGAGTTCTTGAGTGAATCCACAGCCATATTCTCCCAGGGGAGCAACAGTCACAGAAACCACAAAATCTCCTTCCCAACAGCTGCTCATGCCATGCCAGGGGAGCCTGCAGCTCTCTGTGTGCTGCAGCTGGATCCTTTGGGGACCTTCAGCTCTCTGTGGTGGTGGGTGACAGATTCTTGCAGCAGAGAATGACAGGTTCAAAGCAGAACTGAGCCAGGTATTCACCAGAAACACAGGTTCCCACTCGGCACAAGCCCCCTGCCTGGTTACAGCTGTCTGGTCCATGAGCATCTCCTGGACAAGGGAGCAGCAAATTACTGGATAAAATTTGTGGGGTTCCTCATGGCACCATGTTCCTGGCCAGCCAAGCCAGCACTGGGAGCACACAGAGAGCCTGAGACCTCGAGCACACCCAGGATCCCAATCCCACAGGCAGGTTCAGATATCCATGATAAAAACCCCGAGATGCTGAGCCAACATCCCTCAAGGAATGTTTTACCATGGAGCTGTTTTTACAGGATGTTGGCAAAGACTGTGCATGGGAGGTCAGAGGGGTTGTCCACCCCTGCCAAGGAGGTCACTGCAGCCTGAGAAAAGGCAGGAACATTTTCCCAGAGCACAGGGCTTCTCCTTTAGGGCTCCTCCTAACTCAGTGATGTGCTCTGTTTTCACATCTTCCTCCCTGCTCATTTTTTGTATTCCCTCAAGAGATTGAATTATGAATTTTCCCAAAGTACCTCACCCACTCTCTCACCCAGAAAACACCTTTCCTGCAATTTCACACAGCAAAGAAAGATTATCCCTGTTCCCAGATATCCTGTTCACCACCCCAGGCCTTCCTGGTCTTACCGTGCTGGGCCAGGGAGATGAATATGAAAACAAACACGAGGATCTCCATTCCTTTGGCTCTGCTGGAAAATCCCAGGGCTGGCAGTGAGATTTCACAGAAGCCTCTGTGTGCTGCTGGCATGCTGGATGGCATCTGGGGAGAGGGCAGGAGTAGGCAGGAGTTAATTGTATTCCAGTCCTCAGAGTAACATTTGCTGCTGAGAAACCCTTTGGTGTCGTTCTGACCCAGCGCTGCTGCTCCAAACAATGTTGACTTTTTTCACATTCACTGGTTTTTGGCCTTCCTGATTCCTCTCCCTGGCATTTCGGGCTGGTGGAATTCCAACTGGAAAAAAGAGGCTCGGGGGGATCCTCTGCTCATCATCTGCAGCCAGAAAAATCTTTTGGAAGTGACAGGGAGGAGGGAAGCAACCTGCAAGGGAAGACTCTTGAGGATCTGCAATGAGAAGGATGCAGGCTGGGAGTGATTCATTTTTAATCTGAGCTTGTGTGAATATTTTCTCCAACTGAAACCCTAGTGTTATTTTTTTTTTTTCCAACTTTGACTTCCGAGGAATTTGGGAGGTTTCATTCCTGAGTGTGGTGAGCACACAGTGGTCGTGGAAGAGCTGTTAGCTCAGCAATGCACCCCGTGGTGGCAAATCTGTGGTGAGTGTGCCCCTCTGGCTGTAAAATGTGATATTCCAGCTGCTCTGCCTGGCCCTGCTGTTTGCTGTCCCTTCAGCTATGGTAATAAAACTGCTCTGTGAACACATCTTAAACTGGCAGGTGAAAGAGCAAGGTTAAAAATCTCTTTCTTCCTAAAAAAAAAAAAAAAAAAAAATACCCAAACAGAACAATGTAACTAGAATCATAAAGTCATTTAGGTTGGAAAGGCCTTCCAAGGTTGAGTCCAACAACTCCCCAGTTCTCTCAAGACACCACTGAATCATGTCCCCAAATGCCACATCTGTCTGTCTTTTAAATCCCTCAGAGATGGGGACTCCATCACTGCCCTGGGCACTCTGTTTTAATGATTAATCACGCTTTCCATGAAAAAATTCCTCCTGATGTCCAACCTGAGCCTCCTCTGGCCCAGCCTGAGGCTGTTTCCCCTTGTCCTGTCCCTGTTCCCTGGGAGGAGGGCCTGACCCCCCTGGCTGTCCCCTCTTGTCAGGGAGTTGTGCAGAGCCAGAAGGTCCCTCCTGAGCCTCCTTTTCTCCAGGCTGAGCCCCTTTCCCAGCTCCCTCAGCTGCTCCCTGAAGTGCCCAAGGAATGAGTGGATGTGGCACTCAGTGCTCTGGGCTGGGTGACAAGGTGGGAATCAGTCACAGGTTGGATTCAATGACCTTGGAGATCTTTCCCATTCCCATTTAATCATTCTGTGATTAAGTGTCTTCAGTCCTCTAAAGCATCCAGGTGCAACCATCCTCTTTCCATAAATAAATGACTGTTATACCTGTTTATTTAGCATTTATTGCCTTCTTTATATAAAGAAACACATCTCTTCTAGTTAATTACACACTTTGCATGTGGAGAACACCAGACACGTCTACAACACTTGGAATAAAACTTGTTTGCTTTCTTGGCTGTTCATTTCCATGGTTTTCTGCAATCCCACGAGGCTCTTGTCACACTTTTGAGCAGCACTTCCATCCTCTGCGGGGGCAGAGTCCCTCTTGCTCTTGCAGACATCTGATTTCTGGGGACACACAGTGGCCCCCCTCATCCTGGCAGGCATGGAAGCTGGATGTCGTGTCTGTAATTCAGAGGGTTTAAGTCAAACCAGGAAACCTGACACTGCCATCCAAACCATCTCATGCACAAAAGTTGGTGGGAAGTTGTGGTTACTGTGTCTCCAAAAAGCAAAGACACAAAGATGAGCTTTGGGGCTTATCACAGCACTTCTGTAAAAGAAGGAATTTGTGACCCACCAGCTTAGAAAAGAATTTGCTGAGGGAGGGATATTGCTATGAAGAACATGGATGCAGAATTACTACATTTCGAGTAGGTGGCACTGAATAAAATTGTGAGGGATGAGGTTTTAAAAGAAATAGAAGGAATTCCTAACCATGGGGAAAAAAAATCAAGTAAGGACTTTTAAACACAAGGATTCCTAAATCTAAAAATCCTGAGCTGCAGTTACATGATAGCCAGAATAAAATATAAGGAAATGTAGTGATATGGTTGTAGTCACTTTACACACACAGAGTAATTGTGAGAAAATATCCACTTCTGGCCATGGACAAATCCAGGATGCTGGATCAGAGGAATTTTAGGATTAGCACTGTTGTTTCTAAAGTATATATTCATTCATTAATGATTTATGTTGAGGGTTATCTATTGAGGAGCACCAAAACCAAGCAATTCTGGGAAGATTTAGATAAAATAACAGGGAAGAGGTCAGTTGGCACCTATTAAGCACAGCAGGGTGGGTGCAGCCCGCAGTCCCCCAACAGGTGGTTATAGGAAGATTTACCAAGGAAGGAGGACTCTCAGTGGGCCAAAACTATAATTTCTCCAGTTGGAGGTAGAGCTTTGGGTTATTTTGGCCAGCCCCAAAGGCTCCACACTGATGTCAGTGGAGGAACACACAGGTCCATCTTTGTGACAGAAAGAGATGGCTTAGACCCCATCCCTGGAAGTGACCAAGGCCAGGTTGGACAGGGCTTGGAGCAACCTGGGCTAGTGGAAGGTGTCCTTGCCCATGGCAAGGGGTGGAACTGGATGAGCTTTAAGTTCCTTCCAACCCAAATTGTTCTGTGATTTGGAGGCAAAATTTGTTTTGCTGAGTTGATCCATTTCCCCCCAGATGTTTTCCCTCCCGGGCAGGGTTCCCACACCTACCAACACAGCAGGTCCTCCGGCCCCGGTAGCAGCTTCCAAAGGCAGCAAACGGCTCCGGGCAGGATTTCAGGTGGAAGCAGTAGCCGTGGTGTTCCAAACAGCGCTGGGTGTCCCTTGGCAAGCCGAGACCTACGGGGAGAATGGGATTCCCAGTTGTGCTGCAGGGTCAGTCCACTCTCATGGTCTTCCTCCTGCTGAAACCCCACAGACCCCAGTTAGGGATCTGACAGAAATACCCCCCAGAATCCAGAAGTTTTGAGGAACTCGTGGGACTTCAGAGCATTCCAAGGAAGGTTTTTGTACAACTGGAGTGAAACATAGAATTTGATGAGAATTTTCTGTACATATCCTGTCCATTTGTGCTATAATGGGAAGGGACAGCCCAGCCTTGGATGCTTCTGAGTTCTGGGACTGCAGTGCTGTGCGGAGATGCAAGGGACAGCATGGTCATCACATGCCCTGAAGATAAAATTACAACTTTTAAAAACCCCCAAAAGCAGAATGTGGCTCAATTAACAGGAACAAGCAGTTTGCCCAGTTCCTTCTTTCTCTGGAAGCCTTACTCCGAGGTGAGGAGTTTCATTAAGCATGAAGAACAGGTAGGATAAAAAGACAATCAGAAAATGAGTTGGTGCAGCAGAAGGGCTGAGGAAGGGGAACCAGAATATTCAGAGAGCTGAAGTCATTGGTGCAGTTCAACCTGAGCAATACCAGGGAACACCTCTGCTCTCCTCTACCTACACAGAGGGGACAATTTTTAACCCTGGGGTTAGAAGAGGAGGTGATTTCCATGGTACCACCATGCAATAGTGCCAGAAAGTGGCATAAAGAGACTTCAAAGAGTCATAAGAGCCAACACCTGTCAGAGGCTTCTGTGGGGAGCTTCTGGTGTGATACCTGCTCACCACAGGTTAATTTTTCACTTCTGCTTTTAGACTGAGAAACATGAACTGCTCTAAGGAAAGGAGCTGAGAAGAATGTTCTGCACCACCACATGAGTGAGCTGTACCTCCCACACAGGCAAACCCCAGCCTGGGGCTTGCCCCTTACCTGGAACAGCCTGGAGGAGGAAAAGCAGGAGAGGCATGAGGCAGGAGAAAAGCTGCATGGTGGAAGGTCTCAGCTGCAGAGTGGAGACAGGAACACAATGCCAGAACCTTTGAGCAGGGGAGGAGGGAGAACTCTGGGATTTATAGGGCAGTGGGAACAGCTGTGGCTGTCTGGGGAACCTTGGCAGGGGAAGGCAGCAGGTACAGCCTGACCTCTGCACAGGGCTGAGCCTGAACAATGGCTCAGGGGTACAAAAACAAGGGGACAAACAGCTGTGCCTCCCTGCCTGACCACTGGGAGGGCTTCTGGGAGGGCTCCTTATCAATAGGGATCCACCCAGAGAGCATCAATAACCTCAAATCTCAATGTGGTTGGTGGTGGATTGTTTGGTAGGAGAGAAGGCAGCTGGGATGTCATAGGGTCATCATGGAATCATAGAATGGTTTGGGCTGGAAAGGACATTAGACACCATCTAGTCCAACCCCCTGCCATGGGCAGGGACACTTTTCACTATCCGAGGTGGCTCCAAGCTCCATCCAACCTTGGACACGTCCAGGGATCCAGGGGCAGCCACAGCTTCTCTGGGCAACAGGGAATATCTGATCTTGCTGCACATCCTGTGATGCAACAGTTGTTTCCAAGAGAAAGAAATAAAGGATAATGATCATTCCATACACAAACATATAAAATAGCTGTATTTTTTTTTCTGTGAAAGGTGCTGTGAAGAAAAAAAAATCTTGTCTAGTGGAAGCTGCTCCTGTTCATGGCAGGGGGTGGGAATGAGATGATTTTTCAGATTTCTTTCGTCCCAAGCCCTTCTGCCATTCCATGTTTCTATGATACATGAAGTGCAGATTGTCAGTTTTCAGGTGTCACCAGCAGCACCTTCAACTTTGCAGGTGCACAGAGAGCACATGACAAGTGAGATTCATGAGTTTTCTTCAGCATTTGTCGGTGCAGAGTTTGAATGATACTAACAGACACATGGAAGTGGCAGCTGACAGCTCAGGTTCCCCCTCAATCATTTACTTCAGCCTCTTTCTATACAGGATATTTATTGATGTTGTTCTGACCCAGCAGCCTTGATATCAACAATACAGACCTCTCCCTGAGTCATGTGCATTGTTCTCTGGCTGCCTCCCTGCTTTCTTTGTTTGCTTTCCATTTGAAATTTGCAGGCGCCATCCAGTCGTGAAGGAGAGGTGTTTGTGTCCATTTCTAGGTACTCCAGGGATGAAACAAAAGCTGTAACAAGAACCCTTCAGTTGGCTCGGGGTCCCACTGAATCCAAGGGGATCCTAGCTGAGATATTAATTTCAGCTCTCAGAGAGGATCTGTCATTGTACTTTGTCAGACTGGAGAAGACACTCTGCTTTTTCAACATTTTTTTAATGGCATTGAAAAAAAAAGGTTTTATTCTGTAGTGACGGACTGGAAATGTTTGCCTTTTAAAATTTTATTTCCCTGGGAGGTGAAGTACAAATTCAAAACCTCAAGTGAGTTAACAGTCTGGTGGAAGAGGAGTAACTGTCCAGTAATCCCACATTCAAATCATTTCCAGAATGTCCTCACTATCAGACCACAAGTACTTATACAATAACAGTCCCCTTCAAATTAGGATCAGAAATTATACGAGAAAAAAACCCAACTCTTTGTAATTCAAGTAGCATCTCAGTCTGCCTTAATGCCTCTCAGCTTTGTTTGCTCTTTTTTGTTCTCCTCCTTTCCCAGGTTACTTTCCCAGGTTATTCCAGGTCAGAGACATGTTTTATATGGATCACAAAAGAAATGCTTACACACAGTGGAAATTCTGCCCTTTGCCTAAAGATCCCTTGTGAGCAGCTGCCGAGGGGGCTGGGAAAGGGGCTCAGCCTGGAGAAAAGGAGGCTCAAGGGGAATCTTCTGCCTCTGCACAAATCCCTGACAGGAGGGGACAGCCAGGGGAGGGTCGGGATCTTCTCCCAAGTAACAAGTGACAGAGCAAGAGGAATCACCTCAAATTGCACCAGGGGAGGTTTAGATTGGATACCAGGAACAATTCCTTCACAGAAAGCTCTGTCCAGCCCTGACACAGCTGCCCAGGGCAGTGGTGAAATCCCCATCCCTGGAGGGTTTTGCTGATCTGGCCTGGGACTCGCATCCCTTTGAGTAAGGAAGTTTTTATGAGAAGGGAAGACTTCTCTTTCATTTTGAATTTTTCAGTCATGGGACAGCTCTGAAACCTGGGACACTGAATTTATGGGAAACATCTGCTTTCCCAAAGCACATAACCAGATTTGCATTATGGCAGCGTAAATCAGCAAGATTTGACTGCAGCTGGAGTGAATTGGTCCTGGAACTGACTGAAAACCCGACTTTATTTACAACACTGTAAGGAGCAAGTGACAGAGTGGGATGGATGAGGAGAGATATCACTGGGGGTGGTCAGCAGGGAAAAATGTGGGGGGAAAATCTAATAGCAACCATTGGGATTGAATAGACAAAAACATCAGGCTGTGGAAGAAAAATCCTGTATTTCCAGGAAGGAAACAAGCTGAATTTCCAGTCTGGCCTTGGGATGGAGGATCCTTCAGTGCATAAAATTAATCTCCAGCCTGATTTACAGCTCATGAAGCCCGTGAGCTGGTTCCTGGCTCCCTCTTGTGGGTAAAAGTGCTGGAGGAGGAAGAGATCCCGTGGTGGAGGATTTACCCAGGTGGAAAGGTAAAAACAAGAGGAAATGACTCTTTGCTCCATCCTCAGTACTGGTAATTCATAGAGTAAATGAGTGGTGATTATTAATATGTTTGGAGAGCAGGGATGGGATTTGGGTTCAGGCATCAAATTTTACAGTGGAATCGAATTTTGGAGAGACTCGTTTACATTCAGGGTAAGTATTTAACTATAAAATTAATGTTTTCTAACTTCATATAATTTTATAACATTTCTTTAACTTTAAAAATCTCTGTAACTATAGTATATACTGAAAGCTCTGCCTTTACCTGGATTAGATTGAGCCAGGGAGGAGTTTCCTGGTGCTTTGCCCATTGCACTGCTGGCCACACCCCCTGCCTGTATTACCCCTCTCCAGACACCCTGGTACCCAGCAGACTGTCCCCAGCACATCTCCCATGGGGTGGGAATGAAGTTGGGAATGGAGTTGGAGAGGGGTAAAGAAGGTTTCACCTCCTTACTGATACTGTTGTCCATGGCAGCCTTGCCCTAAGCACTCATGAGGAAAGGACTGGGAAGCCTGAGCTGGACTTTACCTGCACAGGTGGGACATCCTGCTCTTCTTGTAGGAGGTCCAAATGCCACTCCTGGCCAGCACAAGGTCGTGGCTGGGGCAGGACATCAGGAGCTGTGGCTGGCCTGAGCCCATGGGTGCTCTACTGTTATACAATAATCACTTTCATCAGTTGAGTTTTGGGGAAAAGCAGGCAGAAAGCTCTTTGTTTTACAAAGTAAAGGGAAATGGCGAGTTGCAAAGTTTTATCCGACTTTTGATTTAATTTATCAAGTGATTGTGAGATTGGGAGACAGTTCAGTGAATGCTAAAAGTTCAGTACCTCAGTTCTGGTGTCCAATGTGAGGCAAATAGTAAGAAAAAACAGAGGAGGAGTCAAGGGTTTGGGTCAAGGGAGGAGATAACATAAGGAGAGTAAGATGAGATTTCAGCCTCTTCAAAACGGGAGGATTCCACACTCTACTCCACCAAAACCACTTCTGGACCCACAGCAAAAACCCACCTTGGGCTGTCCTGTGTTCCCCCCTGAGCCACCACCCTCCCTTGGAGCATCCCTGAGCCTGGTTCCTGCCCTCACTGATGCTATAGGGCCCCTCATCCCACCCCATACTTATTGGGATATTATGAGAGACAGGACCACTGGGACACGTCTTAAAACGTGATTTATTGCCTCAGTCTCAAGGAGGGAAAACATCTTCACCACATACACCAGGAATTCATGGTCAGTGGTCACAAGACCACAGGTTACAAGGGATTTTAAAGGTTTATTAGCCAATAAACAGCTGCCACACATATTGTTTTAACTTTCACACCAACAGCTAATTAAACTGTATCACACATCCTGCTGCAATGCAGGCTTTTTTATCCAATCATACAGTGACAAAAAAGACTACTTCCTGCACCTTAAAACTTTTATTACCTTTATAACTACTTCTATATTTTAACTTTAAAACCTTAAAACTCTCCACTACCTAGCTTAATACGTCTCTATATTACCAACCCACATTCTTGCTCATGGTCTCTAAATCTGGAAGCCTTTTCCAAGACCTCAAGTCGAGCACTGTATTCATTTTGGTGTTTGAACCTACATGCACAACATTTTTGGAATTTTCTGTGCCTGGAACTCCCATATGTACCTTCATCCTGCAGCCTGGACTGGTCTCTGCAGCCACCCTCCCCTCAGGTTGCCCCTCCAAAGCCACAGCCCAGCTCTGGGGGTGCAGGGACACCCCAGGGTGGTCCCCATGGAAAGGACAGTCCCAGTGTCCAGCCCCAGGCCCCTGGACCCTTCCACCCTGACCTCGTGGCGCAAGGGCAGCGCGTCTGACTCCAGATCAGAAGGTTGTGTGTTCAAATCACACCGGGGTCAGCTGGGGGGCACCACTGGCACCCCTCTGCTTTTCTGGGGGCTGTTCTGAGGGAGGGGCAGGGACTAGACCCTATGGGGAACATAATACCCAGAGCTCTCCTTTGAGCAGGGAGCTGTGCTGGATGGAAATTATGGGTGAGGAGGAAAGCAGTGAAGTTTTGTTTTGGTGGTTTGCCATAATTTACCTCAAGAAGGAGGCAATATCTTCCTCAGGAAAATCAGGAAACTTTTTAACTATGGGCTCAGTCACTTCTGGAGGAGCTGGACATGCTTGCCTGGCAGGGTAATGTGGGGTACTGTGGTCAGCCCAGGGGATATCTGGAGGGGAATCAAGAGCAATTACTCTGGATAGGATTATGGAAAAAGAGACCAAAAAAAAGTTTGTGATGAACAACATGGAAAGATTTTTTTCAAGAATATTAAGAAAGACCATCTGGAAAGCCCTAGTCTGGGTAATCACAGCTCCAAGTCTGCCTGAACACTCTGGAAACAATCCTTCAGAAAGCCATGCCCAAAAGGAGGAGAGATGTGAAGTAGACTGGAACGCCAAGGTTTTACCAAAGGCAGGCCACTTTTGCCCAAAAGAATAGATTTCTTTGAAGAGATGATTTCTTTGGTAGTCAAGAGGACCCTGAGGAACATAATTTATCTTGACTTTGGTTTCACCTCTCACAAGGTCTCCCAGACATGCCCCTGCAGCAGGACACACACACATAGAGCAGCTGAGCTCAATCCAGAGGCAAAGCAAAGGGCCACAACCAGGCACTGGGGGGGTTGGGGTCAGTGTTGGCAGCCCAGGGGACCCTTCACTACTGGATGCTGAACAGGGAGTGCTTTGGGGTCTCTGTGGTGGGAGCAGAGGCTGCTCCACAGGAGGAAGGACATGGGCAGCCGGGAAGGGACATGGGGGTGACAAGGGGACAGGGCCAGTGGCGCAATGGACAACGCGCCTGACTACGGATCAGGAGATTGCAGGTTCGACTCCTGCCTGGCTCAACACTTTTAGCCCAAACAAGTTCCTCCTGCTCCCTTTCTCAGCACCTTCCTTCTCCTGCCCATCATCCATCAGCCCTCAAGCTCCTCACGTCCTGTCCCACACTCCAAAAAGGGCAGGGCTGGCGCCCACACCAAAGCCAGGGCCACCACAGCAAATCCCACAGCAGAATGCAGGTACCTCCTGAGCTGCTGTCCTGCAGCCAGGACAGAGTCAGCACTCCCTGGATGTCCTGGCACCTTGTGTGCCCTAGTCCCCAGCTCCCTGCAAGGCCCACAGTGATTCTGCTGCCCTTTGTCAGTGCCTTGCCATGTTCTGCATGTGACAGTGATGGTCTCAGAGTAGGACAAGGTCCCAGAGGAGCTTTGGATCTTCCATCATTGGAATTATTTGCAGTTTGACTACAACCTGACAGTCGAAGACTGTTGTGCTATGAGCAGGGATTAGATTACCTGCTTAGATCAGATCACCCAGAGATCTTCTAATTTATTTTTTTTAATACTTAATTAATTCTTAATTAATTTTTTATACTTAATAATTCTTAATTAAGTCACCCATCCAATGATGGGAAGCCCCCTGAGCCCCAAGAGGGCTGGGCCAGTGGCGCAATGGACAACGCGCCTGACTACGGATAAGGAGATTGCAGGTTCGACTCCTGCCTGGCTTGCAATTTTCCTGCCCACAGCCTGGCTGTCACACTGGTGGTGACAGGGGACCTCATTCTCCATGGTGCCCTCCTCTCTGCAGTGTTGTCCCTTCTTGGTGGGCTTCCTGCACAGCAAAACTTCCCTCGCATCAGGGGAGGCTCTGACTTGATACACTGGCACAAAAAATTTCTCTGTGAGATGGTAAATCACTAAGAGAGGAGCCAGAGAGGCTGTGGCCTCTACATCTGTGGAGATATTCAGAGTCTGAGAGTGCAGTCCTGTTCTGCATGTCATAAATGAAGCAGAAGTCTGGGCTAGAGACCACCAAATTTAATTTCCGACATGAATCACTCTTACTTGATCTAAAATTCCTGTTTCCACATTCTTTTGTTGCTTCATCCCACATTTGCATGCTCATGGTCCTGTCATCGCTGCTTTGTACCTTCACTGTGTCTGTGGTTTGGGCCAGGAAAGCTGAAGGTGTCCATGTTCAAGGTAGCCCAGACCAATGGGACATCAAGCAAGATCTTGCTGTAGCTCACCTGCCCATCCCTCTGTCACCAGGATGGAGCAAGTGGAGGTGGCCTTGGGCTGAGCTTTCCCTTCCACTGGGCACCACAGCTCCAGAGAGTTCAATATGGGCTGAGAAGTTTAACTACACATCCCATGAGGAAGGCAAGATGTGCCCTCCAACCCACCAGAGCAGCTGAACTGAGCCTGGAGCTCAGAACAGGCATTTCCTCTCCTGGGTGGTGGAACCAGTGGGACCACAGGTAAGGAGGGCAAGGCTGACATGGAAGGGCAGGTGGGAGCAAGGTGAGATGCTGCCACTTCCCTTTAACCACCAATAAATCCAGGGTGGCCCTGAAGTGAGGACAGCAGGTGGGATCAGAAGCTAGGGCCAGTTGCTCAATGGACTATGACACCCCTGACTATGGATGAGGAGACTGCAGGTTTAAGTTCTGCCTGGATCACCCTGACACTGGTGGTGGAAGTGACAAGGGGCAGCTGTTTTCCTGAGGTCCTTAACCTTCCAGGCTTTTTTTTCCATCTCTCCAATATCACCATTACAGAAACATCGTTTTGTGACATCAACGCTGTGAGCAGGGCACTGCTTCCAGAGCAGAACTTGGCAAGGCACTGACAAAGGGCAGCAGAATCACTGTGGGCCTTGCAGGGAGCTGGGGACTAGGGCACACAAGGTGCCAGGACATCCAGGGAGTGCTGGCTCTGTCCTGGCTGCAGGACAGCAGCTCAGGAGGTACCTGCATTCCGCTGTGGGATTTGCTGTGGTGGCCCTGGCTTTGGTGTGGGCACCAGTCCTGCCCTTTTTGGAGTTGTCCTGGGTTGTAGTGTAGGATGTACAGAAAGTATTTATTCTATCACCATCTTCATGAACTGTTGAAACCAAGTGGGGCAGTGCTCTAGTGTAGGGCTGTCTTCTGCTAATGGCCCATCAACACCTTGCCCATGACTCACAGGTAACTCCCTCTAGGAGTTGTCTCTGTTTAATGAGCCATCAAGGACCCACTTCACAACTCATCATCCCATTGTGAGATGTTCCACCCAGGGGGAGGAGCCAAGCATTCTCACCTGGATATAATCTGGGATTTGGAACAGTACAAGCAGCCCTTACCTACTGGATTCCCAGAGGACCAGAGCTACCAGACCTTTTTCTACAGGATCACTGCTTCAGGAAGACCATCTCACCTGGACTGTTTCCACCATCCTGCTCAGGCTGTATTCTGACTCTGTCAGTGGTCCTTTGTGCTATTGCATTTATTTTATTTTATTTTATTTTATTTTATTTTATTTTATTTTTGCCTTTTTACCTTTCTTCTTATTAAATTGTATCTCTGACTTGGAGCCTCTCACTTGTTTTGCTTTCAAACCACAACAGGAGTGCGGGACAGGACGTGAGGAGCTTGAGGGCTGATGGATGATGGGCAGGAGAAGGAAGGTGCTGAGAAAGGGAGCAGGAGGAACTTGTTTGGGCTAAAAGTGTTGAGCCAGGCAGGAGTCGAACCTGCAATCTCCTGATCCGTAGTCAGGCGCGTTGTCCATTGCGCCACTGGCCCTGTCCCCTTGTCACCCCCGTGTCCCTTCCCGGCTGCCCATGTCCTTCCTCCTGTGGAGCAGCCTCTGCTCCCACCACAGAGAGCCCCAAAGCACTCCCTGTTCAACATCCAGTAGCGAAGGGTCCCCTGGGCTGCCAACACTGACCCCAACCCCCCCAGTGCCTGGTTGTGGCCCTTTGCTTTGCCTCTGGATTGAGCTGAGCTGCTCTGTGTGTGTCCTGCTGCAGGGACACGTCTAGGAGACCCTGTGAGAGGTGAAGCCAAAGTCAAGATAAATTATGCTCCTCAGGGTCCATTTGGCCATCGAGGAAGAAATTGTGTTGTCCCAGAGTGTTCTGCCCTTGGGAAGTCCATGGTCCCTTTTTCCAGTCACCACCACATTCTTCCTTCATTTCAGGAATATTCCTTTCATGATCTTCACCTGACCTCTGAGGTGGGGTTGACCAGACTCTTCTTTTTTGACTCTTTTCTTGAAAACACTCCTCATGATGTTCATCAGGAACCTCTCTTGATTTCCATCATCTTACACTGAATCATTATCCTTAAACACTCCAGGAGTCCCCTGGACTGACTGTACCACTCCACACTGGTCTTCAAGGGAATTATCATGTGGAGATAAGTCTAGGTCCTACAGAAGTTACTGAGCCTGTAGTTGTGAAGCTTTTTTTTCACTTTTCAGAGAAAGCCTTCACTCTCTTCAGCTTCCTCACAAGGCAAAGTGCAGCAGCCACCCACCACACCTCCCTGCTTTGTCCTGCACTTTGGTTATGACCTGTGGCCTGTGAATCATGAGTTTGATATCCCATTCCTGGATGAATGGGACCTCTTTCTCCAGGGAGGAGCTGAGCCACATTTCTCCTGTCTCTCTAGAGACATCTCTGCAGGGCTACTGTGGGCAGTGGCCATTTTTGGCTTCTTCCACTGAAGTATCTCATTTAGAGCCGTCTTTGTTTAGCAAGGCAAGGCAGGCAAAGATGGTGCCACTCCTGTGTCAGGTCAAACAAAATCCCTCATAAAAAAAAAAATACCCCAAATTCCAGGATGATTTTTGAGCAGAGAGTGCCCCCATCCCTGACCTCGTGGCGCAATGGTAGCGCATCTGACTCCAGATCAGAAGGCTGTGTGTTCAAATCACACCGGGGTCAGGATGCCCCCTCTCTGGGGACATGAGATGTGCATCTCCTGGACAATTCCTTTTGCCCTCCCACTCTGTAACTCTGTGCTCCAAATCCCTGCTGAAGGGCAGTGGATGAGCCATGGCAGAGTGGTCTTTCCTTGCTGGAAGAGTGTTCAAAGTATCTTCAGAGTTAGACTTCTTCAAAGTACAACTTCAGCTTTCCCTTATCTTTGCTGACAGGAATAGTGGGCACCCTAATGTGGTTTCATGTCTGGATATCAATTCTTCTGGTCCCAAAACCCCTTAGGAAAGGCAAGGACCTGTTAAATGGGATAAGAACCCCTTGTATTTTCTTCCTCAGATTGAATAATCCAATTTCTCCCCATGTCTCCTTTCATCCCCTGTATCCAACTCCCTCACCACCTTGATGGCTCTCACTGAACTTGCTTCACTATGTCAATGAGGTTTTTCTGTTGATTCTGTTGAAACATCTGGCTGTGGGAAGCCTGAACTGAGCCATCAGGACTGGTCATCAGGATCTTTCTCTCTGCTTAGTCTTTTTTTATTCCCCATGGTGAGATGGACAGAAAGGATGGAGGGCTGGAAAACAGGCTTGAATCTGTAAGCATGACCTTATATGAGTTATAATTCATAAAAAGTAATTTAAATCCTTTAAGGGCTCTTTCAAGGTGAATTTTAAAATATATAAACAGGAGACAAACTGAGATAAGACAATGGATCAGTAAGAAAGGACCCAAGATCCCTCATCCCAGAACTCCTGGAGTGCCTCCAAAGGGTTGAGTGAGCAGGGATTGCCTCAAGATGTCGCTGCCTCATTGCTTTCAATGTCACAGGATCATCGAGGTTGGAAAAGACCACAAAGATCATTAAGTCAAATGTCCTTGTCTTTGGCTCTGTCTCCATAATGTGATTTTCTGTCCCTTTGATTTCTCAGAGTGGAGAGAAACTCAGGTATTTCCTTTTGCAAATCTTCCACAGGTGAAAAAGCCCCAAATAGTACAATTTTCAAGATGCTGTTGTTGAGACAACTGGAAGTCTCTTGAAAGGAAATCTGGTAGGAACCATTATTCTTGCAGACTTCTCTCAGAAGTATTTTCACTACAGGCAACTGGAACAGTTTTATATTTCATAAAAAAGTGCTGAGTTTACAACTAGTCTCACTTTCCAAAGGGCCAAACTCTTAAGACTTTTGAAAGGCTTTTTTATTTTTAAAGCAGGAGAGATTTGAGTCACAATCTAGGGAAGGTGTCTGTCCCTGCCCATGGCAGGGGGGTTGGAACAGGGGGATCTTTAAGAACTCCTTTCAACCCAAACCATTTGATGACTCTATGAAGAGCCTGGTGATAAGGTTTAATCAGACACACTTCAACACAGAGTAGAACTTGATGTCTCCCAATCAAGGAAAGTTGTCATAAGCTACTTAATGACCAAGATTATTTCATAATCTTGAGAGTCTCTGAATGTTTCCAGTTAAAATGCTCTGTCTTGCATAAACAAGGAAATCTTTGAGTCTGTATCAAATGGGGAAATGAGAGGGAGAAAGGCTTAAAATATTCCATATTGCTGTAAATTCCTGCAACAAATGCTCTTCCCTATATAACTTCATTTTCCAGTGAAAATCCAGTTCTCAGGGAATTGTGATCAGCCCTATCCAGATCTGTTACACAAAATAGTTTACTCTGAATATTGACATAGAAGTAGCTTGACCAGAGGAGGATGTGAAACCTGAAGCTGGGACTTCTTCACACAGTGACAGATTTGGGTTCAACTCTGGACTTTTTGTGTCTAGTGGAAATGTTTTACTGTAGAAACTTGAGCTATGTTTTGTCAGACAGCAAGTTTATTTTGTTTGGTTGGTTATTTTTTGTTTGATTGGTTGTTTGTTTTTTTTTTTTTTTTTTTGTTTTTTTTTTTTTTTTTTTGTGTGTGTGTGTGTGTGTGTTTGTTTGTTTGTTTCTTTGCTTGTTTGGGGGTTTTTTGGGGGGGTTGGGTTGTTTTTTTTCTGTCTGTATAAGCAACAGTGTCACTCTTGTGTCACCAGGCTTCCTTCTAGAATGATCCCATGACTGTTTTGGAAGCTGAAGTTTCATTTTCATTTCTCTCCATTCTGCTGGCTCAAGTCTCAGTGTCCAAGTCAAGGAAAAGGTCACATCTCCCTGTGAGTGACCAAGGAAAGGGTTTTTTTGGTCTGCTAGACCTTCTTAAGGATAAAGATCACAGACACACAGAATGGACAAGGTTGGAAAGTGTGGAGTTTTTATCTTCTTTTCTGTTAGAGCCAGGATTCAATGCTCAAGAGACTGTGTTGTGTTCAGACTCAGACGTTTATTAATTCTTATCTATAGTGCAGTCTCACAAGTTGTGAGTTCTAGCTAACAAAGTGAAAAATGGCTCTGTCTCTATCTCTTTACAAGGTCTTCTAAGGACAAACTGTCCAATTATGAAATGACACCTAAATTATTTTTACTTTTATCCCAATAACCAAACACTTGTGATCCGCAATGTGAATTTTTCTACCAATTATAAGATACCACCCAAACCCATGAAGAAGTAGGTGAAAAAGAAAGATTAACCTATGCCCAAAATCCTCTATCTTGCTCTATATATATTACTATATTCTAAAACCTTAAACTTTAAGTTGTCCACTATGTGATATCACACACTTCTATTCAAACTATACACCCATAATCCCAGTGCTGTCACTCAATTTTGGAAGCCTTTTCCACAGCCTCAGGTCAAATGCAGTGTTTTCTGTGCCTGTCAGTACAGAAAGTGTAAAATTCTCAGTGCCCAGGGTTCCAACAGGAAGGCACCACTGGAGATCATTTGGCCCAACCTCCTTGCTCAAGCTGGCTCATCCTAGAAGACATTGAACAGGGTTGTGTCCTGACAGCTCTGGAATATCTCCAGTGAGGGAGATTCCACACCCTCTCTGGGCAGTTTGCAGGTCCTCCTGTTTGTGGAGGGAGGCTCATTCCAGGAAAAAAAAAAAAATATCTTTAACCTCTTTATTCCCTCAGCCACATCAAACAATGAAGTGGCTGCTGAGGAAGTGATGGAGGAATCTGTTAACATTTAGATACCAGGAAGAATTTCTTTATGGAAAGGGTGGTCAGGAGTTGGAAGGGGCTGCCCAGGGAGGTGGTGGAGTTTCCATCCCTGGAGGTGTCTATGGACATGGCACTCCAGGCTCTGGGCTGGGTGACAAGGTGGGGATGGGTCACAGGTTGGACTCAGTGGTCTGGGAGCTCTTTTCCAACCTAAACAATTCAGTGATTCTGTGATTCTAACAGATTTTGTGTCTCTCATTTTCTCTGGCCAAGCCTGACCCTGGTGCTCTCACCCCTTCCCTGCTTTCATCTCACTCCTGCCTTAGTGTGGGGCAGGATGGGGATTCCAGGGCTGTGATTGCCCATGGGGTGCCCCAGTCTTCCATGTGGGGATGAATTTTTTATAAATACATTCAGCATGGCATGGAAAAAAAAACCCCAAAGAGTGAGGTTTTGGCAATTTTATTTCAAGTATTTAAAAGCCACACCAACAGCAGGGAACTTCATAAAATGGAGCAAGTGGGAAAATATATAACAGAAGTACATGGGGGTAATGGATTTAGGGGAAAATAACCCAGGTTGTGACACTGGGTAATTTCTTTCCCAATGTACATTTTGTTGACAGCATGTGGTTGATATTTATCTTTCTCTGCAATCAGGAGCAAAAGGGTTTTCAGCTTGTACACTGATATCTTTAAAATCAGCCCATAAACCAGTATGGGATGGATTATCAGCTAAGAAACTTCAAGAGAGAAATATTTCCTCGGATTTATTTCAGGGCAAAACAACAATAAAAAAGGCTCAAAGCAATTTGTTATCTCTATCTCTGTTGCAATCACCAAGCCTGAAAATCGTCAAAATTTCTTTGTCGTCAGATTCCAGACCTTAATTCATAATTAATTTCTTGTAAACTTTTTTTTTTTTTCTATTTTTTTGGCTGTTTTGCCAGGTGCAGACCCAGGATGTACTCATGAGAGATCTTCAGGTGGCTGTCTTAGGAAGTGGGTGAATATCAGAACAAATTCCAAGAAAACCTGGAAAAAGCACAGGGACCACCCTTGTGAGCAGACACCAGCCCTGGCAATGAGATGCAATCCAGAGTAGATTTTAAAAATGAATAAATGTCTAAATTAATACAAACCAGAGCTCATCAGTTTGTAGGTACCCATCCTTCTAATTATATTCCCTGCTCTATCACAGTCCATTAGCTTTTCAAGCCCTCAGTAATGTTTTAGACACTTTTTCTGCCTTACATTTGCAGTGAAAAAGTCATGATGGGAATTTTTCCTAAAAAAGAAAATGGCAAGATGAGGCTGGAACAGATGGCCCTTCTCAGCACATCATTCCCTATCTCTCAAAGCTGATAGAGAAATAATACAGCTCTTGGACTTTTGAGCATGGAAAATCAACCAAATTTCTTTCCTTTGCCTGAACGTTTCCTTGGGATTTTGTCCCTTATGTAAGAACAGGAGCTGTCTGCAAATGGGATTTGATCCAACAGTCTGGCTGCTTCCTTCCTTCCTTCCTTCCCTCCTTTATACTTCTGAGATTTTATATCACATTCCTGTAACCAAAACTGTTCTTGCAACTAAATCACTGCACAAGACCTCTGTCCTTTGCATGGGGGAAATGGCTGATTCAATACAGAACTGCTGTAATCTGAAAGGCCAATTAGCTTTTAGGGTAAAAGCCAGAGATTACACTTATTTGTGGTGTGATTGCAACAGCTTTGGTCCAAAAAATGTACCAGCAGAACTGCTGAGTGTCCTGGGGCAGGAGGAGTGAGTGGAGGGGAAGGAGGGAAGGAAAGGCTCTATCTACCCTCTCCTGTGAGAACATCCATAACAAAATGTCCTGGAGCAGCACCCTGTCCATGTTGGCAGTAAAACAGTGCAGGGACAGAGGTACAGGACCTGTTACATCAGCAGAACTGGCTCAGTTTGGGCCCAAACCAACTGTCACAAATCCATGGGGGCTGGTTTGGACTGAGGACCACTCCCTGTGGATAGTTCTAATCCAGACACCTGTTCCTGACAGTGAAGGAATTTAACAGTGTGGATGTGGCCAGCCACCCTCATTGGCTCAGAATCACAGAGTGCTTTGAACTGGAAAGGACCTTTGCACCCACACCCACAAACCCAACCTCACTGCCCCTCTGGAGGGCTGGAGATGGGGGTAAAGGGTGGGTTAAACTCTGTTTTGCACTCCAGCAAAGTCGTGGGAGTGAAAATGTACAGATAACTCTTGAGAAACGCAGCCCTTAATGTTGCTAGGAAGTCTTGGCCTTTCCAAAGATCAGTTTTCTTAGAAGTGTGTGGTTCATTACCCAGGAGGAATCCTATCTTTGAAGGAGGAGGTGAGGTGCTGCCATCCAAGACGTGGTTTCCCAGCAAAGTCATGCACAGGGGAGCAGGAGCTATTGGCCCTGTGTGGCTCTGGGGAGACCTCTGTGCAGAGGGAACTTGGGGTCATTGAAAATCATCTTGAACTCATCTTGAACTCTCATCTTCAGCAGATGAGAGTCAGGATGGTTTATGCCATGTCAACATGTCTGTGAGGAAGGGAGATCAAAAATTACCAACTCTGTGACTTTCTTGTTTTTTGAGGTATTCTCCCATGCTGGATTGTACAGCTGCTGCAGTGCTGAAGTTGGAGCAAACCTCATTCCCCAGCACAGAGACCAGCCTGGTGGGGAAAAAATATCTGTGAATGGAGAGATAAAATGAAAGAGATGGAAGGAAAGGAGAGAGAGGCAGAAAGTATATTTATGGTTCTCCCAGAGATTCATCTGATAGATCACGGAATGGAATATTTTGGGTCGGATGGGACCTTAAAGATCATCCAGTTTCATCCTGTGCCATGGGCAGGAACACCTTCCACTATCCCAGGCTGCTCCAAGCCCCATCCACCCCTATAGTGAAGATTTTCTTCCTAATTTCAAAGGCTCTGTACATTTGCTCTGGAAATCACTATGTTTATTCCAAGTTCATGCATTTCCCAAGTTTGTCATTAACCCCTTTTCTCCCAAAGCTCTGCCTGTCTGCTTGGCCCACAGCAGCCACTTCAAATGAAACACAGTTGCTGGGATGAAAAACCACAGAAATTCAAGAATCCCTCCCTCCAGGCTGCTGCTGCCGCCCTGGTTTTACTTCAAGGTGAGGAGTCTGGCAGTGCTGTCTTGAGACCATGGGGAGGTGATTGCCCAAAGGAACCAGCTCTGGAGGCAAAGGTGAAGCTGAGGTGCCCCTTGCTGGCATGGGAACAGCTCTATCTCCCCAAGGAGGACAGTGATGGATTGGCCTGTTGGGATCTGCACGATGGATTCTGTGCACCAGGAACAGTTAAGGATTTGCCTTATGGACTCCCCAGGCTGATGTTCCCAAGGATGAGGCTGGATGACAACACAATCCTTCAATATGTGATCCAGGGGCAGCCCTATCTGAGCACCAGACAACTCCTGACACAGAGCACATGGAGGGAAAACACATGGGAGGGGAAAATGTGGATATTTTGTCTGCTCCGGGCTGTGATTAGTTCTGGTAGCTGGGATGGGGAGGTGGTGGCTGTGCTCCTGTGATGAATGGGAGGTTTCACCATCAGCATCTCTGCTCCCAGGCTGCCTGTTCCCTCAGGAGCTGCTCTCTGCTGGGAGATGCTGCCCTGGGAGCTGCTCTCTGCTGGGAGATGCTGCCCTGGGAGCTGCTCTCTGCTGGGAGATGCTGCTCTTCCAGCACAGTTGGTTCAGCAGGGTCCCCTGGGGGGTGACAGACTGCGGTAGGTTAAGCACAGGCTGCCAAAGGGGCTTTTGGATTTTGTGAGCTGACAGGGTGGGGGATGATCCCAGGTCCTGCTGAGTGTAGCAGGAGCAATTCTGGCTCCGGCTAATCCAGTTATCAGCCCCACAACAGCCCTGTCACTCCCCAGAGTCACGTGGTGAAATCCTGCAAAAATGCCTTCAGAGAGGGGAAGTCATCCCAGCAGCCCCTGTCAGCCACCAGGACAATCCTGAGGCAAAAGTGGATCCCAAAATACGTGCAGAGACCTTCTGTAACTTGGGCATGGGACAGGGATGAGTGGGTTTCTCATGGATGATCTGCAGCAGTGACTCTCTTGTCAGCCTTAGACCAAGAAATGAGGTCTGTGGATGAAGGTGGTGCAAAGCCAGATGGGGACAAGGGTCTGCTGTGACAGGACAAGGGGTGGTGGGTTTGAGCTAAAGGGGAGTCAATTTTAGATATAAGAAAAAGTTTTTGCAATGCAGGTGGTGAGGCCCTGGAACAGATTGCTGTGGCTGCCCCATCCCTGGGAGTGTTCAAGGTCATGTTCTGTACAAATAATTTCTTTTTTGGGCTGAATGATTTGGGTTGGAAGGGACCTTGAAGATCATCCAGTTCCACCCACCTGTGGTGGGCAGAGATACCTTCCACTATCCCAGGTTGCTCCAAGCCCTGTCCTGCCTGGCCTTGGACACTTCCAGTGATCCAGGAGCAGCCACAGCTTCTCTGGGCAAACCTGTGCCAGGGACTCACCACCCTCACACTCATCTCAAGGAGATTTTCAAAGAACATCAGATATCAAGGAAATGCTCAGAGTCCTGTGTCTGTGACTTCTAAGACATAACACAGTAATCTAAAAAGTGCTTTCAATCCACAAGGGGTGTAGTTCCAGGAAAAAAATAATTTCAGTAAAATAAGTTTCAAGGAAAAAAAAATAAATTGAAATCTAAACTAGAACCTGGGAAGCAAAGAATTAGATGATGTAGGAACAAGTGAAGAGCCAGCCACTGCCCAGCAGATGTGGCCCATTGAGTGCGAGAAAGCAAATTCCACCCCCAGGTCCAGCCCCTCCATTACACAATGCACTCATTGGCTCACTGGAAATCGGTGACGTGCTTGATGATGTCATGGCTTGCACAACTGGGTTTTGCCCCTGATATTGACCTTCCAAGTTGTGGGCTGTCTTTTCAGAGGGCTAGAAATGAGATAACTGAGTAAATCAAAGTATCCAATTATTTCAGGTGACTCCTCCAGGTAGCTGGTTTTCTTTGTTCTTTAGAAGTGTCCAAGGCCAGGCTGGACAGGGCTTGGAGCAACCTGGGATAATGGAAAGTGTCTCTGCCCATGGCAGGGAATGGGACTGGATGTTCTTTAAGGTCCTTCCAACCCAAACCATCCTGTGATGTGATATGATATTTAAAGCCATCTTTTATAACTGAATGGACACACTTTTTTGTTAGGTCAGTGATACCTTTTCTTTTAGTGCTACCTCCCACTGTGTGCCATCTGTGCAAGTGGAGATCTGCAGTGTTTGGCTCAGAGTGGGATTTAGACATCCACAATCATTGTGGTTTCTCTTGGGGACAGTGGCATCCAAGCAGAGACAGGAATGAAACTCTGTGCAATTCCAAACTTTGATCAGGACACTGACTTGTGTGGAAGACAGACGTTTAGATCTCAAAATTTTAATTATTATTAGTTATCATTTATAGCAGAAGAAAGATTGCTACAGCAAGACAGAGGAATTCAAGACAACTAAGCCATGAGGAGGGGGAGAAGGACACTTGGTGAAACATCTTCTTAAAGGTTCATTTGCAGCTGGTGCCAAACCAGACAAATATGAATAATTGCAATATGATTACTTGCAATTACTTGCAAATATAGTATGGAAAGCTTTTGGACTTGTAACAAAGCCTTTCTCTGGGTTCTGTCATTGCAGCATTTGACCATACCCATATTGTGCAATTCTTGGCTTCCAGTCCAAGGTGACCACACCAGGCTGTCTGCTGGAATAGTTCCTAGCCAGGACTAATCATGGAAATAACCCAGGAATTTTTGGCAGAGGACAAAATTGCCAGGGCTGTTCTAATAATGAATATTGCAGATGATGAGTTTTCACTAGTGGCATCCTGAATCACTGCTCACACTCTGCTACCTGAATTAGCTGCAGTTCAATAAATTGTAATGTGATCTTGGATGTAGCAGGCACAAGGGAGTTGTCTACTACAGATGAAAACAAGAAGGTCAGTGCCACGCTGACCTGACTGATTATAGATATAAATATATATGAACCCAATTCTTGTGGCTGCAGCATTAGCAGCTTCCTACCTAACAAGAACCAGCGGAGTTCCAAGAGTCTCTTTTTGATGTTTCTGAAGGCAGCAGAACCTACCCAATACACCACAGGAGTAGACATTTAAATGATGCAGAGGGAAGCATTTAGACCCTGCTCACTGTCCAATGAAGACATTTCTGTGATACAGTTTAATACGTGGTCAGAGTGTGATGAACCACTTGCAAATGTATCAATCTCTGAGAGTCCAGCCCTTGAAGATTGGCTTAAAATAATTTTAGTGAGACTGCTCTTCAGAGGTGTTTTGTAAAGTAAAAGGTTTCATAAGTGAAAAATAACAAATGTTACAGAAAACAAAAGAAAAGCCACTCACAGGTGTCTGAGAAATCCTCTGACACCCTGCTAGAAACACTCCAAAAAGCCCCGTGCTTCCTTTGTGCTCCTTCCTAAATATTGAATATTCTAGGAGGGACAATTTGGCTTGCTGCCAATAGGGAGAGGTACAGGATTTGAAGAACAATGAAAAAGTGCAATAGATGCTTCTCTCTTGGCACTGAGACAATCAATGTCAGAAGGGTAAAGAAATTTCTGGGTTCTTTACCTTGTAAGAAATGCAAGGGGTGAGTCTTATACTTTCTCCCCTATGGAAAATACTTGCTGGGTGTGGGAAATGCATTCCTGCCCTTGTAGTGTTTTAGTTTGTCATCAACTGTACAAAACTCTTAAAAATTAAGGCATCTGTGTTATTCAGTAGGATACCATCCACACAGAAATCTCAGTATTTTTCAGGAAAAGCAGCAGCACTAAGGCTGTGTGACAGATCAGGGAACTCCACATCAGGACCAGAGATGTACCAGTCAGGAGATCCTGCCTTCCTCCTTCCTCTGAAACCCTGATTATTATTCCTTCTCACCCTCCCCTCCACAGAGGAATTCCCCTTCAGTTTAGAGGCTCAGAGGACAGTACATTCTCCCGGCTGATGTTCAGTGCTATCACTTAAATGTCTATTTAATGTTGACTCAGTGGATTGCAACACGAGGGCACGAGCAGTTGAGACCAAAGCAGCCAAGGGCAGGTAATAATTGACCAGGTTCCCAGACCTCTGCACGGCATCATCCCTGAACCTTAAACGTGCAGGGGCCTCCCTTTGTGCCCTTTCAGTGACACCAGTGGGTGTTTCACACACCAGAATTTATTAACTGATCTGCTGTACTTTTCCTCATCTTAAAAAATTTAGGATATTTCTTTAATAGGAGACCTTTGTAGCTGTTGCCAAACGCAGTGAGGACTGATGGAGAAACAGAGGTAAAACCTGCCCTGTGCATCCATTTAGCCCGTAGGAAATAGCACAGACCACTCTAATGACAAGTGACATGTGGGAACATTGTGTGCAAGACCCAAGTGAATCTATTAGAGGATGTCTACTAATAAATTTACATGGATGAAGCAACCTTGGCCCTCTTTTTCCCATTCTCATTGTGCCCTTGGCAGGATGATGCCAAAGGGTAGAAACATGGAATCAAAGAATGGTTTGGGTTGGAAGGGAACTTAAAACCCATCCAGTTTCAACCCCCTGCCATGGGCAGGAACACCTGCCACTACAGCAGGCTCCTCTAAGCCTCATCCAGCCTGGATTTGAACAGTTCCAAGGATGTTCCACTGTTGGCATACACCTCACACCCCCAGCAGGTGTTTCCATATAGTGAAAGGTTTAAGACTCACCTCTTGCATTTTTTTGTAAGGTAAAGAACCCAGAAACATCTTTGCTGTCCTGTCAGTAATTAGCTCAGTGCCAGCACAGAGGCATTGGCTAGGCTTGGAAAATGTAACTCAAAGCCTGTTGCTGATTTCATTGGGCCAGGGGCCAAACAGTCCACCTGAACTATTGAGCTCTAAAGAGAGAGAACAAAGAGGCTCAATCCATTTTCAGGGTGTTGTAGCAGGCATGGGACCTGTCCCTACACTGTGCTTGGCTTTGCTTTTGTGTTTGTATTATTTTCTTTCCTTATTAAAACCTTTTTGCTTTTTCAAGACACACTTGATCATGCAGTCTCATTAATTGATTTTAGCCATTTCTCTGCAAGGGCTGGACCCTCAGAAATATTAGGACCCCAAATATTCCACCTTCCATTAGACCAGGCTGTTCCAGATGGAGAAATCTGGATTAGTGGAAGGTGTCCCTGCCCATGGCAGAGGTGGAACTGGATGATCTTTAAGGTCCCTTCCAACCCAAATCATTCCATGATTCTGTGATTCTATAATAATGATTTCTGCCATAATTAGGAAAGCCAGGAGAATAACAGGTTCTGTTTTAACATGCATTTGGTTTTAATGGAACATAAGCAAATGATTTCTTAAATAACCCTGTGCCTATGAGATTTTAAAGGCTGATTTACAGTTATAATAGTAAAATGAAGTTTTGCCACCATCCAAATACATGTACCCTATTTTAAACAACCTTTCTCAAAAATGAAGTAGTTCTTAGACTTCTTTTCATTTGTCATTAGCTGATAAGTCACACTTAAGAGAAAATACTGAGGAAAACCTTTTCTATATAACATCATGTACGGTGCTTGCTGTGAGTTATTATGGGGGTAGTTTGTTACCCAAGGAGGGAACAAGAGAAAAAAAACCACCCAAATTTATCTTGCAGAAGACTGAAAAATCAGCTTGAAATGCTATTTACAAAGGTTTTCCCCACTCAACATTTCAGATTTTCCTTGCAGTATCACCTCTGGAAAGGGGCTGCTGGGGCAAAATTCAGGAAAATTGAATTGCAAAGTCCCCCCAGCTCCTCTTTGCTTAGAGAACTTGATTTCTCTGGGGTGGATATTTCCAGCTCCTTGAATCTCCAGCTCATGTGTGGAAGTTAATGTTCAACAGAGATCTCCAGGACTTCATCCTGGCTCTGGGTACTGTGGGATACAGTTCTGTGCACACACTTCCATGTTCCAGCCCCAGGTCACTGCTGTGCTGCATGAATTGTTCTGCTCCTTTCCTGCTTTATACAAGTTTTGCCTGGTTTTAAGCAACCAGTTTGCACCTGTCTTTGTTTTTGTTAGAAGTCAAAGTCATGGAATTTTCCTCTTGCTCTGAATGACATTTTTGGGTTGCCTGTGCCAGCAGGGCTCAAAATGTTGGTCACTTTCATAGGATCATGGAACCATGGAATCCTTGAAGAGTTTGGGCTGGAAAGGACCTTAAAGCTCATCTCATTCCAACCCCCTGCCTTGGGCAGGGACACCTTCCACTACACCAGATTGTTCCAAACCCCATCCTTGATTGTTTCTAGGGGCATCCACCACCTCTCTGGGCAACCTGTGCCACTGTTTTTCCACTCTCATTGTAAAAATCTTCCCTATTTCCTAGAAGGCTGTTTTCCTTCTACAAGAAAGGAGCTTGTTCAGCAAAATCTGAGTGCTATGGCAATCCATATCAATGAAATTTAAATCATTTAACTCTAATAATAGATTGACTCTGTTCCAGAGGAGAGAAAGAGTAAAGCCATGGAAGTGAATGGAGCTTATTCAAACAACAAGAGGTAATCACAACCTTCTCCAGTGCCACACTCTGATTTTATTTGGGAAAAAACACCCCTCCTCCCTAACATGGATGTTTTATGGACAAGTGCTTCCACTTGCACAGCATTCCCACACTGTTCAGTCTGTGTGAAAGACAGGTGAGGTGAATTCATGTTTCAATGGGTCTTGAGAAAAACAAATGAGTTTTATTTTTTGGTTTATTCATGCTGAAGTTGCAAGTCAGGCGTTTACCTCTCTGTATCCCACTAAAGAGAAAAGAGAGGGGTGAAAAATTAAAATTCTTCTCCATTAGAAATGGGGAAAGCTGGAGAGTTGTTGGCAAAGGAAAAGTTCATTTTCAAGGGAAGGATAAAAAAAAAAAAAAAGGGACAAAAAGGGAGCACTTGGCATTTCTTGGTTAATTGGATTTTATGAGTGGAAGAGGCAAATCAGTGTTTATCTTGCTGTTACTTGCTGCATAAACTCACTTTGTTGCCTCTCTCTCAGCTGCTCGAGCTGCCCCATTACCGTGCAAATTAAACATAAACCTCAGTAATGTTTTCATCCTTCCAACAATTCCTGGAACAAAAATGCCATTAACTCTGAGTTAAATACAATAAACAAGGTAATAAGGAAGCAAACCACTGAACCAGAATGTCAGAGGTAGGAACTGCAGAAACACCTGGGCTGGGACAGTGTTTAACCTGTTTATTAGCCCAGGATTTCATGAAGAAGAACCTTCCCTGCATTGATCTCCTTTCAAGAAAATTTACAGCCACAGCAATCATGCTCTGAAGTGAAGCCCCAGAAGATGTTGCCCTTCATTATGTCAGACATGATTCTTGTGGAATCAGCCCATTCTCCCAACCTTCTGGAGCAATAAGGGGAAAAATATTTGGCATTGTATCACAAACTTGTGCATTATTTCCTTTAGAAAAAAAGAGATATATTAGTGAGTGTTAGAACTCCTAACTCCTGAGGTTTTCAATACGGACAGACTGGAACTGAGTGCAAAGAGGTCAGAATTTGTGCCTTAAGGCTGAAGGTAAAGCAGTGGGAATAATGTGGGATGAAATGCCAGGCTGAATGGACTTGGAATAACCTGTTTTAGTGGAAGTGTCCCTGCCCATGGCAGGGACGTTGGAATTAGATGATCTTTAGGGTCCCTTCCAACCCAAACCATTCTATTCTATGATGCAAGTGAGGATTGAAGGAGACGGAGAGTTTTGTGTCAGCCCCCTGCGGTGGATGAGGCTGTCCTGAGACCTGTTTAAAAAGTGACAAAGAACAATTGCATCACCTCAAAGCATTTCCCAATGCTTTCCTCTGCCTTTGACATCATCCGCCTGGCGACGGGGATGGGGAGATGGAGACAAAATGTTACCTGAATTGACAGTGAGTGAGGGTGAAAGTTGAGTCCCCACACCAATGGTCACTGACTTCCAAGTCCCCTCAACCCATCCTGGTGGCTGTGTTGGACAGAGGTTTCCAAAAGCCATGAAAATTGGTGCAGCTCAGTCAGGCTTGGCTGATGGTCAGATTATATAACCGACACATGAAGTGGAAATTCACCCTTGGGGGGATTGCAACACGTTCACTGCCACCTGTGATAAAGGGGATACAACCAATTCCTCTCCAGAAAGGTCAAGGCAGTTACTCATTGACTTGTCACACTTGCACAACCCCACAGGCCCTATAAATACCAGGGGTCTGTCCAGCCCTTCCTCGCTCCAGGCACCATTGGTCTTCCAGCTGCTTTGCAGGACCTCACAGGCCACGAGCAACTGACAGCCATGAAGATCCTCTACCTGCTCTTCTCTGTCTTCCTCCTCCTCTTCCAGGCTACTTCAGGTGAGAAGCAAAAATCCTATAAATAGCAAAAAGGTTTGCAAGCAGAAGAGGGTTCACAGGGGGGGAAAAAGCCACCATCAGCTGAAAGGCAAAATCTGAACCCACGGAGATGGTGCAGCAGGTGGGACCAGGAGCATCTGTGCTCAGGATGCCCCTCTTGGCTAAAAAGGACAACACATGATTTGTTGAGCACTCACCTCTGCTCATTCCAGGCAGAAAAACTGAGATTTTAACTCCTGCCACTCCCCACAGGTTCTGCAGACCCTTTTTTTGCTGACACCGTGGAGTGCCGGAACCAGGGAAATTTCTGCCGCGCCGGGGCATGTCCACCCACCTTCGCTGTCAAGGGGACCTGCCACTCCGGGCTGCTGAACTGCTGCTCCAAGTAAGTGACAAAGGGGACAAAACATCTCAGGGGCCTCGGAAGGTCCCCTCTTTTATCCACTCTTTCTGTGAATAATCAGCAAAACTCCAGAGGTCTTGCAGGACAACCGCCAGTGGGGAAGTCCAGAGGGAGGATGAACATGTGTGTAATGTTAATGTGTGTTTAGAGAGAAAATCCATTTGGATGGAAGTTATGTGTGGGAGAAAGGGTTCAGAAAGGTCAAAATTTCCAAGAATTTGGTGCTTTTCCACATTATTTTTAGTTTTTAAGGGGAAAGAAAGAAAGTATTTTTCAAGAAATTATTATGAGAACACTTCACAGTATTTATACCTGTCAGGGGAAACATTTTATTGTCCCTCTGCTTTTATTTTAAAATTCACCTAGAAAATGTACATTTAAAGGGGGAAAAGGGTTCACAGAACTCTGTTTCTCAACTTCTCCCCACCTCACCTTCCTCTCACCACTGCACAGCTCTTAGAAAGGTGAAGAGGAGTAAATTCATCAGTGAGTGGAGACTTGGGTGTGCATTTCACTTTTGGCCTTGGAAACAACTTTCTAATAATGTCTCAAGTTTCTCTGATGGCCAGATTTTTTCTTTTTTTCTTTCCTTGAGGTTTTGAACATGCTTTTGGGGAATGCCCTTCAGCTTAAAATAAAACATATTCTCCAGTTACTTAATTCTTAGAATAACTTTGTTCCATTAATGGCCACGAGATGATCCCTGCCAGCTGCACTGGCATTCACACCCCTCAAATTTAGTGCCAGATTAGGAGATCTTCCTGTACTTTTGATAGTAGAGGACTGGTGTGATGCTATAATTCATCCCAGCCATGATGTTCAGGCAGATCCCCAGCCATTGATGTGACTGGACAGACCTTGGCTCAAAACAAAGAGAGAACTCAGATCTGCGAATGTCTGAATTTTCCAGAACTCTTTATTCTGTGATTCTGTTATTTATGGAATTGTCAGGGTTTAAAGGTTCCCAGAAACTGAAGGAATCTGATGAGATGATTCTAGAAAAAATGTTTTATACATTTATTCAGCAAATGGGGATCCTCAGTGGTTTCAGGAAATCCAAGTAATTCCAATAACAGGACAGGTTTGTTGGCAGGAGAATAAGATGTTAAAGAATAAAATGCTAAGGATGCATTGGGGAATTCAGGAAAGTAAATGGAACAGAAGGAACCTGATATTAGATGCTTTTACAAAGGAGTGATGTGATCCCTAAGTGTCTGTGACCACTCATCCTCCTTGGATGAGTAATTCCACTGGGAATCAATTTCCATCAATAGCAAATGGACTGGTAGGAGCAGGTGGAAGATCTCCAGCGTCTAATTTCTGTCAGAACATCTGCTAGACTTGACCAAAAGGAAACTGAGCCTGGGAAAAGAACAAGACCTCTTGAGTTTGGTTTCAGGTGTAATTTTCCTACAGAAATACTCTTTCTTGGAAGAATGTACCTGATACTGATGGATGTTAGTGTTCAGGATTAAAGTTCTTATATTGGCTGTTTGATTTTTGACTGAGCTGACCAATACAAAAGTAGAAGTTAAAACCAACAGGGTATTCTGAAGTACAATATAAATTTCTTTTTCCAGCTCAAGTTGCTTGAAAACAAATCTTTGAACTTGGACATGAAGGGCTTGATTCAGCAGGATACATTGAGATGTTTAGTGGCATTTGAGGTGTCTTGTAGTATTTAAATAATATCAATGTATTTGGCTGAGTTAGCTCTAAGGGAAAACACTGATTTTCAGAAAAGATAGATGTCTGGAGGCCAAGCAGATACCCCAGACTACTTCAGATGGCACTAAACTTGTGGGTTCAGTAACTACATCAAATCCCCAATCTTTATTTTGGTGTAAATTGAATAAAAAATGTCATTACAAGTGGTCATATAACTCATTTGCCAGTGGCCACAGTTCCTATACACTGTTACCTGCAGACCTGGACACCCAACACAGAGATGTAGGTTTTTAAACCTGCAGGCTGAACATTCCCTGTAGGTTCATTTTGAAAGGTGATTAGAAGGTGTTGAGGCTTTTAGAGGATGAGTTGAGGTGGCACTGCAGCACAATAACAAGATCCTTTTTATCTTTTCAGGATTTTGCCAGAATAAGAAGAAAAGGCTTTCCTGGATCAGAGCCCTTGTACCAGCAACATTTCCACCCTTGAGGAGCTGATTTTCCAGGATTCCTCCTCTATCTAAAGCCTCCTGCACATGAGCATTAAAAGAAGCTTCCAGAGGGCATGTCCTGTTAGCACACCGCTTCTGGAGATCCGGGTTTTTCCTCGCTGAAGTCACTCCCTTTTTGCTTTTAATCCTCAAGCCACTTTGGCTCCTTGGCCACCTATTCCAGCCTACCTCACAGGGGTGTTTGGAGGTTCAATCACTTCAGGCTCATGCAGCTCTTGGAGGATGTGAAGCAATATATATATTATTATTTTATTTGCATGTGAAAATAAAGGTTTTCTTAAACCGAAACCCATGATCTTTTTCGTCACTCACAGTAATTTCTTCTCTGGTCTTGACTCAAGGCTCAGAGGGATGCAGTCATTTTTGAAAGAAGTGAGTCTGTGCAGTCTCACATATTCCCAAAGGATTTGGGAAAGGGAACAACTAAAAGAGGAACTAAAAGAGCAGTTTTGATGATGGTAATAAAGCGTTTAAGATGACAGGAATGAAAGCTGAGTGGGAAGAACTGTACAGGCAACTCTTGAGAGAGAATAATTGCATGACAATATGGCAACCAATAAACACCAGCAGTATTGCAAATTATATGTATATATATATATATATATGTATTAAAAATATACAGACACACCTGAATTTATTAACACAGTGATGATGATATAGTGACCAATAAACACCTGCAGTATTGGAAATTATATATATATATAAATATATATATATATATTATATATATGTATACATATGTGTGTGTATATATATATGTATGTATGTAAATATACATGCATTAAATTTAAAATATTAATGATATATTAATATATTATATCTTAAATATATTAATATGTTACTTATACTTAAGTATATATTAATTAATATATTAATTATATAATGTATATATATTCTATATATGTGTGTGTATGTATATATATATATGCATTAAAAATATACACACACGAACCTGAATTTATTAACACACTGGTGGGGTCTGAACTCTCCCTCCACAGAGCAAAGACAAGATTTTGGGTGATGTATAGATTGGGTTTTAGAACATCAGACCTGTTCTCAACAACAGTCACAAAATTCAATATTTAAAGAACACACTGTAACAAGGACATCTCACTGCCCTTAACTTGGTCACGTCCAACTTACAAAACAGACATTGATGGTTGGTTCTACATCCCTCAAGTTCTTTCTGTGTCCTGGTTTTGGCTGGGATGGATTTAATTCCTTTTCCAGTACAGAGTGGGTGTTTGGATTTGTGCTGGGAACAGTGCTGATAATTCGGGGTGTTTTTTTAGGTCTAAGCAAGACTCAGTCAAGGATTTTTCTGCTCTCCACCCCACCAACCAGAGGGCTGGGAGTGACAAAGAGTTGGGAGGGGACAGAACCAGGACAGCTGGCCCCAGATGACCTGAGGGATATTCCAGACCTTGTGGGGTCATGCTCAGCAATAAAATTTGCAGGAAGAACAAGGAAAGAAGAAACATTTGGAGTGATGGAGTTTTTCTTCCCAAGTCACTGTTACATGGGGTGAATTCCTGCTCTCCTGGGGATGGCTGGACACCTCCCTGCCCATGGGAAGTGGTGAATAAATTCCTTGTTCTGCTTTTCTTGCACGGCTTTTGTTTTAGCTATTAATCTGTCTCTACCTCAAACCACAAGTTTTTTCACTTTTACTCTTCTGGTTTTCTCCCCATTCCACTGGGGCAGAAGTGAGCAAGGGCTGATTTTCTGGCTTGGGTTAAATCACAACATCCCGAAGAAAATCTCTGGTATTAAATCTGGATAAATTCAGAACAGACTGAGCCTCGGATTTCCCTGCTACCCCAATCTCTGGTGTATAAATCTCTCTAAACACATCTCAGGTGTATAAATCACAGAGGCGTTATTCCAAATGGGATTGTCTCCCTTTCTGTCTCTGGATGCTGGACCTTATGTCCATCAAGGTCTGGCATTTCAGCCCAGCAGCCACCCTCACTGCAGGCTCATTCTTCCATTTGTGCCCAATTTTTTTTGGAGCCCCTTGAGTGTCCATCTCACCTCTGCACTCCCCATGAGCCTGAGTGGAACCTGGGCTTGGCCCCGTGTGAGACAACTCCCACAGCTCTCCTCTGTTGATGACCCTACAGGGATCTGCTTGTGTCTTCCCAATTCCCTGCCCTGTTTCTCTCCTGCAGTGACCACTGAGAGCTCTTCCCAGGAATTTCGTCATTCCATATCTATTGAGAACTTGTCTCCTAGGACACCACTGGTGTTTTCCCTCAGAGGGATGGCAGGGCAGCAGCTGGAACCAAACTCTTTGATAGTGTTCAAGCTATGGGAGAAAAGAGTTGTTTTGGTTGATATTCCCCTTCCAAAGTTGATGCAGGACCTCAGAAAAGCTCATCCTTGATGACCTGAAGAACAGATCAGTTTTCAAAATTGTGACTGGAACATGTTTTTCCAAAAGTCTGCAATCAGTGACTTATCCCCCTGGCTGCTCCGGTCCATGGCCACGACACAGACTGGAGATGGTCCCATGACTGCCCTTGGGCAGGCGAGTTTCCCCACTGGAAATCAGTTTTATGCATGAGCAGCCCTTATTGAGTGCTCTGTCAAGGAGAACGAACATCCTGTACCCTCTGCCCACTGTCACCTTCACTGTGGCTGCAAACATTGTCCCTCTCTCTGTCATTTATTCCATGCCCTTGACTTTGGGACAGAGGAACTCAACACCACTTCTTGCTCTTGCTTCTGCCTCTTTATTTACTGCTAGAACAAAGGAGATTGTCACTAAATTAATTCTCCCCTTCTGATCAGGCAGATTAGCTGCTCATCAATTGTAATTAAAAGCAGGGAAACTCCTTCAGATCCAGAGAGATCTGTACTGGTTTCCCCACAGTCCAGAATACAGACCACAGGTGGTGATTTCCCAAGGTGTAAAGGCAAATATTCCCAAGCTTCCTGAAGGATCAGTAAGCCAAACTGATGAATTTGCTCTTTCTGGGTGACAAAATTATTTTCCTTCAAAAGGACAGGTCCCATGCAAAAGCCACCACCCACTGCTTTGCTGCCAGGTCAAATGTTAACTCTGACAGACACCTCAAGATCAACAGCTTCCTGTCAGTCACAGCCTCAATCTTTTCTCAGTTCACTGGAGACTGTTTGGAGCATCTTTTCCTGGGCCTCAAGAAGAAGGAAGAAGTGGAGCACTGTCTCCAAGCTCCCTTTCCCTGGTGCCAAGCAGTCTTCAAGGGGGCTGTTATCACCCCAGCTACATTTATGTCTCCATGGAGGGAGCCTGGACCTGGCACAAGCATTGCTGCCACTCTCCAGCTGGAGCAGGGGAGGGAATTGAGGAGGCTGGAGCCATTTCTCCTTTCCTTCCATCTCCCTGACATTGTTTGGTTCCAAAGAGCATTGAACAATCTGTGACATCATGACCCAATTCCAGCAGGGTTTGCTCAGCAGCCTCACACCCCAAATTAAACATCTCTGCCCCTTGTGCTGCCTGGGACAGACAGGAGGGACGTTATGCAAAGCGTAGAAAAGCACTTTTCCCTTTTCCATTAAATCCTGTTATTTCTACAAGTAATCTTCACCCTCGATGGTTTCCTTACAGCTGGCTGTGTTTTAAGATCATGGACTGCACTTTTTTCCCCTTCTTTTTGTCTTTCCAGAAGTGAAGCTGAGGGTGCAGGTGGATGGGCTGCCTGTCTGAAACCTTGGGCAGGTGCTCAGAGCAGTTTGGGTTGTGGGGTTGTGTCCATGTCCTTGATCACAAATCAGGAGTCTGGGAGATCCCTTACGACTCCCTTAAATAAAATTCCAGGCACACATGGACACAGAGTGATTTAATATAAATGACTGACTCTTTGGAAATTCTGTATCCAGGAGGGAAACAGAGAAGAAATGACAGCAACAGGCCATTTTAGACCCTGTGCTTCTGGCTAAATAATGTGTGTGAAAATACAGGGTCTTTCCCTAAACCATCACTGCCCACCCCAGCTCTCACAGCTCCTGGCAGAGGTCTGAAGGTCCATTTCCTCACCATGCTCCTCAACAATGTGGACTCAATGAAGGATGGGTGGGAATTAATTTTCTTTGCCATCTGTATCCTCCTGCCCCTTCTCAACTTCCTCATCCACCCACAAGAAGCTTTTTGCTTGTTTCTAGCCCTTATATACTGAACTAATATGTTGGGGTTTTTTTTTTAATTAAGCCCTTCCATGCCCTACACCCAACTTGCAGCAGCTGGTTCACCAGGCACAGACCTCTCTGCCCTCTGTGCAGTCAGAGCTCACCCTGCTCTTGCTCTCCATCATTTCAGTTTGCTGCTCCAGCTGAAGCAGTAAATAATTAATAACCCTTGTGACTTTGTTTCGCTGATAATTTTTGGTTTGTCCTGTCTTGTTTGCCTGAAAAAATGTACATTGAAGTTCCCACATGTCTCAGGAGTGGCATTTCTTGGTGACAAGTACAAAGGTTAAGAGACCTTTACAGAGTTCTGGTGACACTTCCTCTGGTCCATTTTAAATATGGCTGGACCATCACATGCATGAAAAAAAAATTAGATTTTATTTTCAGATTTAGAGAAAAATTTCTTATTTACAGAAATAAGTTACAAGATGATAAGAGAGGTGGAGACACCAGAAGTGGATTTGGTATATTGAATATGTGAAATCAGAGAGATGAGTCTCTTCATGACCACATTCAGCAAGGTGATTGACAGCAAGGGAAAATGCCATTAAACCAAGATCATTTGGGCAAGAATGAGTAATTTTTTGACACTCCATGCAGACTAGATTTGGAAGAAGTTTCAGACTGGGATATCATTGTTTTCAGCACAGGTCTCAGGAGTTGCTGGAGGGAATTAGGATCAGTCTCCTATGACAGTGTGGCACAACACACAGGGGTGTCCCTTCAGTCCTTTATGTTTAATGACTTCTGTGACATTTGGTACAAATCCATGGCTAGAGTCACAAAAAAAAGGTACAGACAGTGACTGAACTGTGAATTATCCTGGAAAAACTCCTGGGAGACTGGAGCAACTGCCATGTTCACCAGTTTCATAGCCAGGAGGGGGAATATCCATGACCCTTTCAGCTCTACTCTGTCTCCTTCTCTTGCAGTCCTACAACTCCAACCCAAGCAAGGGTTCTGATCCTTTCTTGCATTCATCTTCATCATCTTAGAATGGTTTGGCTTGGAAAGGACCCGAAAGATCATCACATTCCAAGCCCCTGCCTGGGTAGGAATATGGGAACGACCCACTATCCCAGGTTGTTCCAAGCCCTCTCTAACCTGTCCTTGAACA
This sequence comes from Zosterops lateralis, assembly GCF_965231275.1. Taxonomy (NCBI): domain Eukaryota; kingdom Metazoa; phylum Chordata; class Aves; order Passeriformes; family Zosteropidae; genus Zosterops; species Zosterops lateralis. The sequence goes on along the minus strand of NC_139764.1, from coordinate 110,657,729 downwards.
CTTCCAGGGATGGGGCAGCCACAGCTTTTCTGGACAAAATGTTCCATTGTCTCACCACCCTCACAGTGAAGGAGTTTCTCCAAATACCTCATCCAAACCTGCACTCTTTCAGCCTGAAGCCATCACCCCTTGCCCTGTCACTCCATGCTCTTGTCTCCAAGGAGGAGTTTTCTCTTTTGCCCACCCTGCCTGGTGGCTGAGGGGGAGGACACGCTGTCAGCAGACCATGACCAAGAGCCAGAGGGCACCATCAGTTCTGCATGGTTTACAACTCTGTGGATCCCAGGAACCCACCTCCCTCCTGCTCCAATCCCAGGTCCTCCCTGGGCCCATCCCACCAGCTGGCTCGGGGTGGTTTGGCTGCTGGGGTCAGCTGGCAAGACGTGGTCACGGCTCAGGTCGGGCATCTTCTAACGTGAGGGGTTGCAACACCTCCCTACATCACCAATCTCCATGGGAACGGGGCAATGAACTCTCTGTCCTGCAGGCAGCCACTCCTCCACCCACCCTGCTCTGTCCCACAGCCTTTATATGCAGAGGCACTCCCTGTGCTCGGTCTCGGACAGCTGCTGCTCACACTGGTGTTGTCTCCATCCCTGCAAAAGCTGCCTTGCTGCCAGCTGCCAGTCATGAGAATCCTCTTCTTCCTTGTCGCTGTTCTCTTCTTCCTCTTCCAGGCTGCTCCAGGTAAGGCTGAAAAGAGATGATGTGATGGAGGCTGAAAGGCTGAAGATGTAGAGGAGTTCACTAGATGCCAGTGCTGAGGGTCAAATTAGCTCTCTGCTCCTGGAATCCATGAATTTCCTATTAGAATTCCCCTTCCCTGGTCATAGTCCTAATTTTCAAGCTATTCATTCAATGTTCTTGATAGTCATACTGATGGTTTCTTTCTAGCATACAATGACAAGATGGGGAAAAAAAGGATGGTCCTGTATTGACCTTGGTGCCAAAAAAGATTTTGGAGCAGCTTATGTTGAGTGTCTTAATGTAGCATGTACAGAACACCCAGGGGATCAAGCACAGCCAGTGCTGGTTCATGAAAAGCTGATTCTGCTTGACCAGCTTGATCTCCTGTATGACAAGGTGTCAGGTGTTAGGTATCTAGCTGGATTTTGATAAATCTTTGACACCAGTTTCCACAGAGTTTTCCTGGAGAAACTGGCTGCTCCTGGCTTGCATGGGTGCTCTGTTCACTGGGTTAAAAACTATCAGGATGGCCAGGCCCAGAGAGGTGTGGGGAATGGAGTTAAGTCCAGCTGAGGCTGTCACCAGTGGTGCTCCCCAGAGCTCAGTATTGGGGCTGGTCCTGTTTGATATCTTCATCAATGATCCAGATGAGGGGATTGAGGGTAATCTCAGCAAATTTGCCGATTATACCAAGTTAGGCAGGAGTGTTGATGTGCTGGAGGGCAGGAAAGCTCTGCAGAGGGATCTGGACAGGCTGGATCCATGGGATGAGGCAAATTGTGTGAGGCTCAACAAGGCCAAGTGCTGCTCACAGCAACCCCTGCGGCTCCAGGCTGGGGCAGAGTGCCTGGAAAACTGGAAAAAAGCCCTGGGGGTGCTGGTGACAGCAGCTGGACATGAGCCAGGTGTGCCCAGGTGGGCAAGAGGCCAAAGGCACCTGGGCTGTCCCAGCTCTGGGGTGGCAGCAGGACCAGGGCAGAGCCTGTTCCCTGTGATGGCACTGCTGGGACATCTCCAGTGCTGGGAAAACTTCTGGGATCCTGATGATAAGAGGGACATTGAGGGGCTGGAGCATGTCCAGGGAAGGGAATGGAGCTGGAGAAGGGTCTGGAGCACCAGGAGCAGCTGAGGGAACTGGGAAAGGAGCTCAGCCTGGAGAAAAGGAGGCTCAGGGGGGACCTTGTGGCTCTGCACAACTCCCTGACAGGAGGGGACAGACAGAGGTGAGATTGGGCTCTGCTCACAGGGAACAGGGACAGGACAAGATAAAATGACATAGATTTGTACCTTGGGAGGTAGATTGGATATTAGGAAACATTTCTTCACCAGAAGTGTTCTTCAGCTCTGGCACAGCTGCCCAAGGCAGTGGTGGAGTCTCCATCCCTGGAGGGATTTAAAAGCTGTGTGGATGTGGCACTTGGGGACATGGCTCAGTGGTGGCCTTGACAGTGCTGGGGGAACAGTTGGACTTGATGGTCTTGGAAGATCCAAGGACCCTTTTCCAACCTGAACAATTCCCTGAGGATTTTATTGAGGCAATTCTTATAATAATACTAAAGATATAACCCAGAAACAAGAGCTTTCTGTTCTCACATTCTCACCCACGTGTCCTGACTGTGTATTCCAGATTAGGAGACCTAATCTGGTTTTGGGAAAAACATTATCCTGACTGTCGGGTTTTGCCTGAACTCTATTGTCCATGTGCATTAAGTGGGTTTGGAGCCCATGTATCATTCCAGGCTGTTTTGGTGTTTTTGAAGCAGCTGAAGTTGTCTCAATTGGATTTGCAGTAGTCTCAAATTTGTACCAGCTTCCTTAGACCATCAAATGTGTGTCTACTCAAAGAAAAAATGTAGAACCATTGAGACAAAATCTGTACTGCATGTTTTGGGATTGCTTTCTTGAGCTTTTCCTACTTCATGCACCACAAAATGCATTATTTATATCAAAAAACCCTGAAATGGCTGCAGGACTGGTACAATTCCAGTAGAATCTCTGGGGAAAGAGCCACCAATTATTTTCTATCTCTTCATAAAGATTATATGTATAAAACACTATAGGGCTTTTTAGATTAAGAGGTAAGGGAAACCAAGGTCTAAAATCAGTTGAGTGACATTGAAAACATGTAACCCTTGAATAACTTGTGATTGAGAGAAAGGACTCAAGAACCACTGGGACAAAGTAGTTGAAACATGGTAGACCTGATTTGGACTAAACCTGTGATGCCTTTCAAATTAGGGATGGAATCCAATCTGATGACAAAACCTTAGCACAGTGCCAGGTAAATCTCACACCTCACGACTCCAGTCCTCTGCCAGGACAAACAAACATGAATTTTACCTTTTCTTTTTTTTTGCAGCTTACAGCCAGGAAGCCGCTGACACTGTTGCCTGCAGGCAGAGCCGGGGCTCCTGCTCCTTCGTGCCCTGCTCTGCTCCTCTGGTTGACATCGGGACCTGCCGCGGTGGGAAGCTAAAATGCTGCAAATGGTAAGAGGATTTCCCCCTGAGGAAGTGCTGCAGAGCCTTTGCGGTGTTGAAATATTCCAGAAAAAAAGAGAGATTGTTTACAAGAGTGACAGGACAAGGGGCAGTGGCTTCAATCTGACAGAAAGTAGATCTAGGTTGGATGTTAGGAAGAAATTTGTCCTTGTGAGGGTGGGGAAGCCCTGGCACAGGGTGCCCAGAGAAGATGTGGCTGCACCTGGATCCTTGGAAATGTCCAGGGTCAGGCTGGATGGGGCTTGGAGCAACCTGGGGTAGTGGAAGGTGTCCCTGGTACTCTGGGGCATCAGCAGGCACAAGTAAGTAGCTGTGGTGTGTGCTGAGAGGTGACAGCCCCATCCTGTATTTCATCTGGGTTGTCTTATGGCCAGAAACACAGGTCCAGCCCAAAGAGTCTCCAGTTGTCTTTACCCTCATGAGTTCCCTGATGTCTCCAGCAGTCTGAGGTGTTGAGGTGTAATTTGTTTGTTTGGTGGATGAGCTAAGCACCTGATTTTTCTCTGCAGGACCCCCAGCTCCTAAATCTGACACCTCACTGACCACTCAGACAAGAGCTCTGGACATCTGAGACATCCCCCATCTTTTGACACCGATGGATCCTGTCCTCAGTGCCCTGGGGAGACTTTCCCATGGGGGTAGAGGTCCTCAGGAGCACAAGAACATCTGAGGAGAAGTTCTTGTCCAGTAAAGACATTTGCAGTTTCAATCCTAATAAAAGCAACTTCTTGTGAAACCATGTTGCTGAAACTTGCTCATGTATGTCAGGGTGGGTTTTGTTCCTTTTATTGTCTATAGAAGTCAGTCTGTAAATGAATTTTATTTAACTACATTAAGTCCATGTGTCATCAAGTCCTGTTAAATTGCCCTGTGTTGAAGTGATCTGTGTGGTAACATTTATATTAATAATTGGAAAAGCATTAGAGCCTGTTCCAGCTGCTATTCCAGCCCAAAGCTGGGATTCAGGAGCCAGTCCTGTGCTCCTCTCCAAGGCTGCACCTGCCAGCCCAACCTGAAATATCTGGAATACAGAGAAACTCCAGGGTGGCAGAAGGGCTTGAAACTGCGTGACCACATTCACAAGACTCTGCTCCTGCTGTCTTTATTTAGTGTACACCAGCATCATGTCCATGGAATTTAATTTCTCTGGATCCTAAACTGGTCAAACTGTTTTTCCCTGCACTGCTGTGCCTGGAGGCAGTGGCCTGTGTGTCCATCAGCCTGGATTCTCATCCCCTCCTTCCTTTCCCCATCCCTAACATTCCCAGTACAAAGACCACGAGGATTTGAGGCAAGGGGTGACTCAAAGTGTCCATGCTGTCCATGCCATGAACTGCTGGATGGTTCCAGGACTTCCATGGATACTCAATCTGATCAGTTTGTGCCAGCTCTCCACTGGCCTAATCACAGTGGGTTTGGAGAGTCACAGAATCATGGAACGGTTTGGGTAAAAAAGGACCTTAAAGATCACCCAGTTTCGCCCCAGCCAAGGGCAGGGACAACTTCCACTGTCCCAGGTTGTTCCAAGTCTTGTCCAACCTGGCCTTGAAGTTATTCTTGATCAAATTTATAATGATTAGGACAAGGATATATTCCTGTCACCACATGAGTTTGTTTTCCTCCCCTTTTCTTGGATATGTTTACCAAAAGGCACATCTCACACTAATTCCAGGTGAGACCCTCCAACAAAAACTCAAGAGAAATCCTCACAGGGATAAGGAGATTGTTCCTCACAGGGATAAGGATCAAACAGATCTTCCAGACCAAGTTTATTAAAATTTATTGAGATGTGTAGACTACAACATATAAACACCTTAGCTGAGCATTCTGGCATTACTCACATTATTGCTGACTCCCAAAGGAAAATAAAATAATGATAACAATGGTAAAAGAATAGCTGTTCTGGGGGCCAAAGGAAGAAATTTGCATCCTCTCACAGTCACCAACTCCTGCATGCTGGTGACCTCTCTGGGACGGATGTTGGTTGACACAATCAAATTTCAACAGCAAAACAGTTTTAAAAATGGAAAATACTGGTCTTTTCTGGGTGGTTCAAGAATTGGTTTGGAGTTTCTTCAAGTCATTAAGGTTGTTTGTGGAGGGGTTTGTTCTCTTTCTGCTGTTCACATTGTGGCCCGTGCCTGCATGTGTCAAATGCATATTTTCTGCTCAGAAATCCAGATTTTCTGATGGGATGATGCATCCCTTAAACTGCCAGCAGCTCTGGTTAGCCCATCTGAGATGTCAGTGACCACTAATCATACTGAAAAAAAAAAAAAAAAAAAAAAAGGAAGAAACTTTCAAACTTTCAGATTTTGCACATACAACCAGGAAAGGAATTAAAGAATTAAATAAAACGCACAGAAGGGGTTGAATGAACACCAAGGGCTGATATTCCTGAATCCAACTCTTCAGGATATTCACAGTCCTGCTGCTGAATTTTAATCAAAAATTGCTTTTCTATTGAATTAATCAGGAATTGACCACACTCTGTGCCTGAAGCTTCCACTCTTCTTAAAATTTCTGGTATGGAAAAGAGTTTCTGCTGCTCATGCTTTGTTTTTAGCATCTCTTGCTGCTAATCTTGAAGAAAGTTTAAGTAAGTTTATCCAAAAATGAAAGTATTTATTTGCAGCATTTAACAGGGAAAAAAAGAACCAGCAAATGAAATGTTAGAATCAGTGGGGGCAGAGTGTAAATATTCAGGGATATTTGTTGCTGCAGTTTGATATTGGAATAAAGACATGGGCTGAACTTTAGGATTCCACTAAGGGATTTGAGGGGGAAAAAGAATAAATTAATCACAGAATTAAAGAATTATTTTGATTTGAATGGACTTCAAAGACTATGTGGCTCCAACTCCCTACCATGGGCAGGGACACCTTTCACTAGACCAAATATTTTGATTTTATCCAGAAGAGGAAGTTGATGGAACTTGAGAAAAAAAAAGATCTGGGAAAACATGACTTTCAGGCTGTCCTTCCAACTACGGGACCAGGCAGCCTTTGCAAGGTGGAACATGCAGGTTTCCTATGAATCTGACCCAAAAATCCCAGACCTCAGGACAGTGCACATGGAGAGATGCGCCCTTGGAAGCCAGTACTACTCATCATGAGCAGCTTCAACCAGCTAATGGGAACAGCAGCAAAAAGAGCTCATTTCTGGCTAATTAATTCCCTCTGCCAAAGAGGTTTCACTGTGACCTTTCCCACGAGGCACTTGAGCTGCATCATTAATGCCACAGAGGGAAGCAGTGAGGAAATCCTCAGGAAATCCTATATCTGAGTGTGCAGAGTCTCTGCTCTTTGACAGCTTGTGCTGGAGGAGTAAAGGGCAGACTGGATGCACAAAAATGAATGATAAATGAGTAATAAACCCCAAGAAATCCCTGGGAATGTTCAAGGCCAGGTTGGACAGGGCTTGGAGCAGCTTGATCTTGTTGAAAGTGTCCATGACAATGGGGGTGGAATAGATGACCTGGAAAGGCCCCTTCCAAGCCTTCTGTGGGTGTGGGATCCATCACCTCCTGGACTCACCACGGTCCTACAGCAGGGAATTCCCTGCTGGCAGCGTCCAAAGGCTCTGGTGCGGGGCGGGGGGCAGCGGTGGCTGGAGCAGGACCCCCCAGCCTGTCTGCACTGCACCTCTGTGCTGGGGGCACGCAGGAAACCTGGGCACAATTACAAAAAAAACCCAATGCAGAATGGTGATTTGCCTTCCCAGGCTGTAGCACGGCAGCAATGTTGAAGTTTAGGTCACTTCCACGCCATTAAATTCCCTTATTTTCCAAATTTGGAGGGTTCAGTGCATCCATTTGGTGTCTGGTCACTGGTAAAAATGTGCCCAACACTCTGGCAGCACTTTGGCCATAAGCAAAAGGGACTAAACCCCTTTTTTATTTCATTTCTATTTCTATTTCTATTTCTATTTCTATTTCTATTTCTATTCCTATTTCTACTTCTATTTCCATTTCCATTTCCATTTCTTCCTCTTCCTATTTTATTCCTATTCCTATTCCTATTCCTATTCCTGTTCCTGTTCCTGTTCCTGTTCCTGTTCCTGTTCCTGTTCCTATTCCTATTCCTATTCCTTTTATTTCTGTTTTTATTTCTACTCCTATTTCTATTTTTTCCATACTCATAGTTTCCCCCCTGCATTTTCTTAGAGTTTATTTCACTCTTACCTGAAGTGCCCTGGAGCATTAAGAGGAGAACAGCAAAGAAAAAGGAAAAGATCTTCATGTCCGAATTCAGTGCCACCAAATACAGCAGATGCTAAGAAAAAAACCATAAAGAAGTCATGCATGTGACCTGCACTTGTCATCACACAGCACAAACACTATGAATGACAAATTAACTGCAATTTTTAAATAAATATTGGCCATTATGTAATAAAGTAAATGTTCTAGAATGAATCTATAGAAATAACAGGAAAATAAATTAAGCAAGGACAATTTTGAATATATACTGCATAAGATTGATGAAATGTATTTATGGCTATAAATATTTTTATCAATTTTTTTATTTGAGCAACTCTGCTGAGTCTGGCTGGGATGGAGTTAACTTTAATCATGGCAGCTCATACAGTACAGTGCTTCATGTTCAAAGCAAGTTATTTAATGACTAAAATACCCATTTCATTTAATTAATAACTCAAGCCTTTCCAATTTCTTTCAATATAAACACCTAAAAGCTTTAATTACTCAAATAATGGTAATTTTTTCGCTTACAAGCCAGTAATTACTCCCTGAAAGATCTTCACAGAAAATCTAAGGAGCCACCTATCCATCCTGGAAGCCCTGAACTGTCTCTCCCCCATCATTTCTCACTGCAGATTCCAGCTACCTTTGGAAAATAATACCAACTAATTTAGTAATTAAGAATCACCATCACTGAGTGTAATAATCAGCATTACTGAAATCCCAAGCACTGACCATTTCAGATATTCACAGGGCTTTAGTTAAGCTGCAGTATTCTACATCTCTGATGATTAATTTCTTTTTGGAGGAGCAACAAATTTGACCAAAAATTACTTGTTTTTCTCCTCTTTGGTTGAAATCAGTGTGGAAACTGCACCTTTAGCTCAGCCAAGAGGACCTGAGGAGAGGGTCCCACCTGGTTCCACTCCAGGGGATCTCCACAGAGTGATGTCTCACCCCAGAAAAACTGGTTTTATACATTCTGTGGGTGACAGAGCTGCCACAGACCAGCTGGCCAAGGACATGGACTTGCCCCAGCAATTCCCATCACCTGAAACGTCACTTCCCAGCAGCTGATGGGGGATGGTAACTTCTCATGAGCTCCCTCCCCTTTCCCTGGAACAGGAGCTGGATCTTCCCAAAAATGCCTCGCACTGCCCCGGTGTGTGCCCAACACTTTGATCCCTCCTGGGAGGTGGGAAACGATGGCCTGGGACACACAGTTTGGGATCCAGGGGGAATTTAACCCTGCAGGGCTGTGTCTGGAGCCTGGGGGTGCATCCACAGCCCCATAACAGCTGAATTAGGGAAGCCAAATTTTGCAATGACTCTCCAGTGTGAAATAAAGGTGAGACTCCTCAGTGTTCATAGAATCCCAGACTGGTTTGGGTTGGAAGGGACCTTAAAACTCAGCCCATTCCACCCCCTGCCATGAGCAGGGACACCTTCCACTGTCCCAGGCTGCTCCAAGTCCCAACCTGTCCTTAGACACTTCCAGTGATCCAGGGGCAGTCACAGCTTCTGTAGGCACCCTGTGCCAGCCTCCCCACCCTCACAGGGAGCAATTCCTTCCCAATATCCCATCTAGCCCTGCCCTCTGGCAGTGGGAAGCCATTCCCCATATCCTGTCCCTTCATCCCTTGTCCCAAGCCCTTCTCCAGCTCTCCTGGAGCCCCTTTAGGGTCTGGAAGGGGCTCTGAGCTCTCCCTGGATCCTTCTCTTCTCCAGGTGAACACCTCCAGCTCTCCCAGCCTGGCTCCAGAGCAGAGGGACTCCAGCTCTTGGAACATCTCTGTGGATTCCTCTGGACTCTCTCCATGTCCTTATTTTGGGGACCCCAGGTAGGATGTCACAAGAGCAAATTGCCCTCCCTTGACTTGCTGGTCACTCTTTCATTCTCAGGGATTTGCCACAACTGTGTTCTACTTGTCCCACAGAAAATAATTTTGTTTGAATAATTAATTCCAGGGAAGCACCTGCTTCCACACAGCCCATCTGGTTCCAGGTGGCCAAAGGAAACAACTTTCACAAAAATATTTTGGTCAAATATGTGCCCTCAGAGGGTCTGGACTACAGAAACTGATGGCAGCACCGGTTTAACCTGAACCCTGAAGGCACCTGTGAGCCCAGATATTGTGTTTTCATTCATAGCACCAAAAGAAATTGTGTTTTCAGATATTGTGTTTTCATTCATAGCACCAGGAAAAAAGCCCACCATTCCTGTACTCCAAAGAGCATCCACCTACCCGGGTCTCTCCCAGAAGATGGCAACCAAGAGCTAATGCTGAAATTCTCCTCCAGCAAACTTCTTCAGTGAAGAGTAGGTAAATTATTCTGACAGCAGAGTTTTATGGATATTCCTTAATTATTCTGATGTCTTTTGATTCCCAGTGCTGATATGTGAGTGAATGATGTTTTCTGACAGGCCAGACTCAAAGCCCTCCCTGCTCTGCATCTGCTGTGAATCCTGATGGACAAGAAACCAGTCACTGCCCTCAAAATCATATGGACAGGACTCGAGGGAATGGAATGAAGCAAAGTTGGGGCAGGTTTAGGTTGGAAATCAGAAAAGTCCTTCACCCAGAGGGTGGCTGGGCACTGAACAGGCTCCCCAGAAAAAGACAGCTATTTAAAATCCCATTCCTGTACAATTTAATTGGAAGAATGTGTATATTTGCTTTATAATATGGAAGAGCATTTGTTTCTATTACTTGGATTTTGATTTTGTTCTTTAACAAAAACCCAAAAAACCTTCAATAACTCAAGTGATGAAATGTAAAGAAGCAGAAATAGACAGTGTGAATATTAAATGTATAAATGAGTTTTTAGAGGCACAGAGCTCTGAACTGAGATTTTGAGGTAACTCCCTAAAAAGGAGATTAAAATAGGATAAAACTGTTCTTTCTTCCTGTTTTTCCACTTGGTGCATATGCCACCTGCCCAAAGTGGAAGAAAGCAAATCCAAGCTCAAATTTCAGGATGTGCATAAGATCTTTAACTAATTAATTTTATTTATTCTTATGATTGATGGTAAACTTCCTTTAAATAACCTAAATACTATAATTTAACTCTTATTTTGATTCCAACATACTGTTATTGACTCTAAGCATTGTTTTGGCCAGTCATGATTACAAAAGTGATACATTTCACCTGTTTCTTGCTGGTTACACACAAGCAATTAAAGAATGAATATTGTAATTCAATTACTATTGCATCCTGAAAGAATTTGGATGCTAAATGTCTTACTCAGTTCCCTTTCCATGGGGTACTGCAGAGGACATTGTGTGGAGCCCCCAAAATTATGTTCTCCAAGCAGAAATATGTATTTGTATGCCTGTGCAAATAATCTATACATATTCCCGGAGAAACAAAGGCCAAATTTCTTTAAGTGCTTTATATTTTATCTTCACTGAAGAAGATGCAAATAGAGGAGAATAAGCCCGATATTCTAACCTGTGATTTACTCAGGAATAGTCGGGGTATTAATTTCAGTAATTGTTTATTTAAACGTAGACAAATTCTATAATGATATTTCTTACTCTCCTGTTTCTCTACAGCCCTCCTAGCAAATCCACACTAATGTAGATATATTTCTATATAAGATATTGCTAAAATGAACACTTGGAAGGACTCTTTTAAATCCCAGTTGATTTTTTATCACTCAGCACACCTCAGACTTTGTTCCCAGTGAACATCCAGGTGCCAGTTCCTTTGCCCCCACTTAGACAAGTGCTGCCTGAGATGTCCCTGTGTCCCATCCCTCCTCCATGGCTTGCTCTCCTCTCTCCTGACCCTTTTCCACCAGTCCCAGGAGGAGATCTCAGCCAGTCCAGAGCACCCTAAATCCCTCTGGGAGCTGGTCTGAAAGCCACTGGGTTAAACCCTGTGTGTCCATATGTCACCTCAGCTTACCTATGACAATGGGATGTCCCCAGACACTTGAAGCAATGAGGATCCTTCACCTTCTCTCTGCCATCCTCTTCCTCCAGCGTCCCCTGTGCAAATGACAGGAAGGAAGACAGACCTTTGATATGATTGCCCAACCTTTGTCCTCACAGCACCTCCACACCTGGCAAAAAAGTGGCATGAAATCCATGGGGGAACAGCCCTGCTGTCCATCCAGTGACCTTGGACAGCCCTGTGGAAAACTGCCCAGACCTGACTTGGCCAAACCCTGTCTGGAAATCCCATCTGCTGCTGGGTATTTTGGCCAGTAATGTGGAGTGAGCCACCCCTACTCCCTTTGGGAATTGTATCTCTCCCACAGCAAAGATTCCCCAGCTCAGGGAAGGCACAAGCAAACAGGGTTTGCCAGCTGCTTCTAAATCCCTGGAAATACGAGGATAAAAGTGCTGCTTGGAGAGCCAGAGAGCAGAAATTGAGCTTCACATCTCTAAAGCATCAGAAATATTTGTCTGTGCTTCCCTGACTGCGTTGTAAAGCCATGATTTATCCCATGTGGAGTTGGCCCATCTGGGAACAAACCCCAGATTGTGCTGACCTGAAGGTGGACATCTGAGCTGCCTTTTCCTTCAGGACACTCGAGCAGCTGCAAAGCTGATACACCTTGAGGAGTGAGATACACCCCAGCAGTGAGATTTCTTAAAATCCACATAGATTTCCACAGCCCACTCCTGTCCTCTTCCTGAGGCAATTTTGAGATCCCTCCTGGGCATCAAGGTTTCTGGGTGTCCTGACTCCTTGGTCCAGAAGATCTGTAAAGCACCACAGCAGTCACCAGAGGAAACTGGTGTCATTATCAGTGATTATTTTCCAGGGAAAGAGAGGAAATTTTTTCCCTGTGAGGGTGGTGAGGCCCTGGCACAGGTTGCCCAGAGAAGCTGTAGCTGCCCCTGGATCCCTGAAGGTGTTCAAGGCTGGGATGGACAAAGCTCTGAGCATCCTGAGATAGTGGAAGGTGTCCCTGCCCATAGCAGGGGGTGGAATTGGATTATCTTTAAGGTCCCTTCGAGCCCACTCTGGGATTGCACAAGCAAGGAGCCCTCAGGATCAGAAGGAGCCCTCACTGCAGGTCTCCAGGTATTTTACATCACCCTGTGGTCTAACGTGCCTTACACCAACTTGGTGGGTCTAAGATGGGTTGCACAAAGAGCTGGGGCTCTGTGGTGAAAGCAGTCCCAAAGTGGGCCTCCCTTTCTCATTGGAAGAAACAAAACACAGGCTGGAAAAGGCTTTTCTTTTCATTGGCCAGTGGCTGCATCTGCTCATCCCCAACCCTTTATAGGCGTGTTTGGGTGTGGTGCATCCACGGGACAGCAGGAGCAGCAGTGATCCTCCCCCTTCTCCTCGGGTAACTCTGTCTGGTTCTGAAGAGCCACCCTCACCTCTCCATCTCTATAAACCTCTTTTCCTTTCATCAGTCTCAAGTTTCTGCTTTGATTATCAACCCCTTCCCTCCCTTTACTCCAGCGAGTGCCTCCTGTGTGTACATGTTCTATAGAACCATGGACTGGCTGCTTGCAGGGCTCCCAGGAGGACACTGGCTTTGCTGATCTCCAAGGGGAGCAGAGACCTGGGAACCTTCCCTTGAGGCATCAGAGACAGAAATGTCTGTTTTACTCTAGAAACAGACACCCAGCCAGCACAGCAGCTGAGCTTTGCATTTTGAGCCACGTCTTGCCTGAATGCAATAACATTTTGAATGAGTTGCTACCTTAATTAATATTGAAAAGATAGAGATGGCTTTTTTTAGAATTTCCTAAGGATTAAGATTGGCTCCTTCTCTGAACTCTTTATGTACTTCAATATGTGGAAGGGGGATAATTTATAGGGCTGTGCTGGTACCAGAGTAACCTGCTCGGTGCTGAAGAGATCTGGGATATCGTTTTTTCACTGCAGTAAAACCAAGATTAAAAGAATAAAGAAAAGGAAAACCACCACCAAAACACCAGAGAATCCCAGAAATTCTTGGGGTTTGAGCTAATCCAGGAGTTTCTAGCCTGAATCTGGTACTAATTAGGTCAGGTTGTTTAGAGATGCATTCCTTGAAATTGCTAATATCTCCAAGGATGATGTTTTCACTCTCTTCTTTGTCCAAATCCACTGGACGAAGATTTTGGCTTTGGTGTCTCCGGGCACATTTTTAAAGCAGTTCCTGGCCAGAAGGGAATTCTCTGTCCACTGTTGTTCGACCTTGTACTCTCTGCTCAGTTCAGGTAAAGAATTCACATCCCAGCTGTGGCCATGAGGATCCTTCACCTGCTCCTGCTTGGCCTCTTCCTGGTGCTCCAGGGGGCTGCAGGTAAGGAGTGAGGGGAGTAAAGAAGAAGACTGTATTCACTTTTGATCACTTTCTTGGTAAATTACTCTTCTCTCTGTGCTGTGCAGGACAACAAGAGTTTCCTAGGCTGGATCATTCTTGTTCGCTCCAAAACGGACGCTGCGTCCCGGGGATTTGTCGTCACCCCTATTACTGGATTGGAGACTGCAGCAATGGATATTCCTGCTGCAGAAGGTGAGTAGAGATGCAGGGATCTCTGTGGGAATGGCTCATATCCTCATTATCTTTCCTCCAGAGAAACTTCTTTAGAGGCACAGCTCCTGCCACCTGTCTCACTTCTCTGATGCCAAACCTGCTGGCATAGAGGGGGAGTTCTCATCCCAGGCAGCCTCTGCTCTGATGTCATGAGATAAAGAGAACATCTCTGCGGAGAACCTACAGGTGTGTAGGCTGAGACTCTTTCTTCTTCATGCAGGGGGTGGACTAGATGAAGAGTCCCTGGCTTTGCCTTGGAGATCCTTCCAGCTTCTCCTGAGCAGCTCCTGGGAATCACCCTGATCCCATCGCTCCTGGTGGCACCAGCTCCTGCTGCAATGAAAAGCTGCCACAATCCTCCCTTGCAGTGATGCAAACATCACAAACACGACCCAGGCAACAATGTGGAAACTATTTCTTTCCTCTCCTTTTAAAATAAAATCAGTTATTGTGGCATTCATGTGGTTGAACCTCAGTTGATTCTTTGTAGGGACGGAGGGAAACCTTTTCCCTGTGAGGGTGGTGAGGTCAAAGGTACTCCACCCCTCCTCTGTTCTCCCTTCCCCTGGTCCAGGCAGAGGTTTTTTGATGGCTTGGGTAGGCCTGTGACCATATGAAATTTATATTAAACACAGCCAAGCGTGCCCAGTGTTAAAGCCAAGACCTTGACATTTTTTGCACACCGGATCTTACACACAATAAAAATTAACAAGGCACCTTTGTTTCCTTGAGGAATTAGGTTGGGTAAGTTTAACAGATGGCAAGTTAACCACAAACACTTGGCAAGGGGTGAAGAAACTGCTACTTTTGCAATTTCATTCCTCCATTTTTCAGTTTTATGGCCAGATGTTGGCAGACACACCAGAAATTCAATTTCCATTTTGCCCTATTGCAGAAACAGATCACATATAAAAATTATCTAGAGACTAAAAAGCTGTGTCAGGGTATGCTTGTAAGGGAAATGGTTTATAGTCATGTTTTTACATGGATATAGATAATTTCTGTACACCTCTGTGTACCTGTATACTTGGATTGGGCTCTGAACTAGCTCTGGGCTGACCCAATCTAGTTGAAGATGTCCCTACTCATTGCAGAGGGTTTTCAAAAGTCCCTTCCAATTCAGACTATTCAATGATTAAACTTAAGACCTTAATATCAAAGTAATGAAAAAAATTAAATGAGTAGGAACTAAACTGCCAGTCAGCAATGAAAATATTTCAGTTGAATTTTGGTACTAAAGGTTTCGTAAGACATGGTGTCATTTGCAGAGGTCTTGGTCAGTTAGAGACACCAATCACTCAAATTAGCAAATGTATCATTACCTATTACCACGTACTTCATATATTATGCTAAAATACTGCTTGAACAACATTTGTTTGTTGAATGAAGGGAGGTTTAAAGTAAAATATGATCTGAAAAAGAATTTTTTATCTTAGAATCATAGAAACAACATGGTTTGGATTCTAAGGGACCTTAAAGACCATTTAATTCCAACCTCCCCAGTGCAGACAGAGACACTTTCCACTATTCCACGCTGCTCCAAGCTCCGTCCAGCCTGGCCTTGGACACTTCCAGGGATCCAGGGGCAGCCACAGCTTCTCTGGGCACCCTATGCCAGGGCCTCTCCACCCTCACAGGGAAGAATTTCTTGTTAACATCTAATGCAAACCTGCCTTTTGTCAGTTTAGAACCATTTCCCCTTGCCTTGTCACCATCTGCCCATATAAAAAGTCCCCCTCCCTCCTTTACACAATCCCCCTTTAGATACTAAGATGGAATTCAAGGTCTCCCTGGAGCCTTTTCTTTTCCAGGCTGAACACCCCCAGCTCTCTCCATCTCTTTACAGGAGAGGTGCTCCATCCATGCAGAAGTTGGATGTTGCTTCCCATGGCAGAAGAAGCAGAGGTCAACAGCTGGCAGAATGAGGGCAGATAAACAAAAGGGAATTCTCATCTAAGGCAGAACGTGAATTTGGAATGAACAGCTGAAGGCCCTGTGGAAGACAGTAGTATCACAAGTAGTATCAAAAAATCAACCAGAGTCTTGGGAAAAAAGCTCAAGCAGGAGTTTTGAGATCTGAGGGTCCAAAGGCATCCTCTGGCACTGGATTTGCCTAAATGTACATGTTTTCCATCAGCTGGAAGGGTGTCCAGGGACAAAACCAAGATGTATTCACATTATTTTGGTACATTTTGTTTTGGTCAAGCATCTTCAGTGAACAAGGTTCCTGAGTGTCCTCCTCAGTTTTCTTGCCTTGTGAGTGTTTGAAATTTTGTAGTGGAGATTCTCACATAGCTTCAGGTAAACTATGTATATATTTAGAATTATCTACTTTGTCTACATACTTCTCCTCTGGGAGGAGAAATATGATTAATAGTGATGTTCACCTACGAGGTCAAAGAGGTGGAAACCTGTGTAGCCAATCTTTTGCCTTCTGTAAAAAGTGTATAGAAATTAAGTCAAAAATATTAAAATAAAACTTTCCTGCCTAACTTTCTGCTATTTACCTCGTCCATTGTGTGTCCAATATTACAACACCTGAACAAAACAAAATGCACCAAAATAAGGTACAGGAAGCCAATGGACATTTGTTTTAGTTTAATATATCCTTTCTGTGTTCTTAGATTCTGTATTGATGGAACAGAAAACTAACTGGTATTGCAGGGAACACACAGATGAGTTGTATTGCAAAGTTTTAAGTTGCTCCTAAGCAGGGACAGTTCAACCTATGTCCCAAGATGTTTGACACATACCATGGTGGGTTAACGTATCTTACACAAACTGGAGTGTCACAAGAGGTATTGCAAGAAAAACGTGGAATTTTCCAGGAAAAAAGCTTAAATGGGCTCAGAAGGAAACCCTGTTCTATCATTGGGAAATTAAAAAGGTGATTTCTGATTGGATTAGATGCACCTGGGAAAAAAAGAGCAAATTTTGGATTGGTTCAATGAATGGTTGGGAAGAGAAAGGACTTGTCAGCCTCTCCTGGGACTCACCTTACAAAAGAGTATCCCAGTCCCAGAGCCAAAGTCCTCGGGAGGGAAGGGACCACGAGTAAGACTTGTTTGGCTTCTGGGCTCACCTGATACCTGGTAATGTCTCAGTTCTTTTCTTTCAATGTCAGCTTTTGTTTTTTCCTGAAAAATCCAACTCCAAAAAAACCCAAAAAACCCAAACCTCTGCATTATTAATTTTAATTTCTATGTAACTAACCTAAGATTTGGGAAGATTGGACATGTTGAATAAGTAGTTCAAATATATGCTAATACCTAGAATGCTTTAATAAAAATTCTCTGTTTCCTAAGTCCAAGGAAAAATAAATATTTGATTGGTTCAGATTACTTTAGAGAGGTCTGTGGTCCAAAGAAATTGGTGACCTCTCAGTGGAAATCTACATGTCCATATCTATATATTTCTATTAAATAGATAGCCTTTAAATATCAACATATTATAAATAGCTATACAATATTTGCATAATGCATAATAACTATAAAATTATATACATGTATTTATATATTTTAATATAATATATAATACATATTTTATAGATTGTATTTTTTTTATGTCTCTAGGTTAACCCCCTTATTTCATTTTCAGAATTATTTACTTTGTCTCCTTATTTTGCCTGATAGTTTCAAATATATAGCAAATTGTGGAAATTTCTAATAGTAATTTTGAAAGAGTTTTGGGTCACCCTCTCTCAATTCTGTTCTCAGCAACAAGACATTTCTGCACAATCTCATTTCCATTCCTTGCTTGAGAGACCATCATTTGTGACAGGTCAGAACAGTCCTAATGCCAGGATATGAAACATTAACTGCCCCTTCTTTATCCATAAGCACCCTTCTAGGCTATCTTGCCTTTTAAAGCTAATCCTAATATTAGTTTCAACTCTTCCAATGAGGGTATCATATGTTTGCTTTTAAAATTTTCTTTTCAAATGGGAATTGTTTTGATTGTACATTTCCATTCTAAAACTGCTGCTGGTAGACCAAGACTGGAGATGTTGAGCAAATTGATCTCTTGATAAATTTAAACATTACAAAATTAGTTTTTTGTCCTGAAGTTTGTTATTTTTACAGTATTATCACCTAAAATTGCTTTATGTTGTTTATTTTGTACACAAAATCCTTTAGCTAAAAAGTTATGGAAGTATTCAAGGCCAGGTTGGATGGGACTTTGAATAACCTGCTCTAGTAGAAGGTGTCTCAGCCCTGGGGGCTGCAACAAAATGAGTTTCAAGGTTCCTTCCAATCCAAACCCATCCCATTCTGAGATTCCATGATTCTGTTCTGGCTAAGGAAAATCTGCAAAATGAGAAAGAAATCTAAGCAACCAAATTATTAAAGTAACTTAAGGATCACAATGTCCTGGAAACATTTTGTCCCACACAATAGTCAGGATTCCCTATGGATTTTACTGATTATTTTTGAAAGCTTGAAGAAAAAATTAAAATAAATGTAATTTTTATAAACACAGAGTTTGTGTAGTTCAGGAGACTGCAGATCCCAGGGTCTGTCTATCTTACATCCTTCTTGGTCCTTTTCCCAGCAGTGCCACAGCAAATCCTCAGCCATGAAGATCCTTTACCTGCTTTTTTCTCTCCTCTTCGTGGCGCTCCAGGTTTCTCCAGGTAAGATGGGAAAGAGATGTTAGAAAGGGATGTTTTGTGCACCTGGAGAAAAATTCCCAACACATTTTAACTGATTCTGTTTCAAACTGCTAGAAGCCAGTCAGGAATGAATCAATCAGCTCCAGTGCTGGTGCTAGACCTGCTTTGTAACCTCACCTTTAGAAACATCCAAGGTGGGATGTTGGTGAACAAAGACAGCTCCAGGAATGAGAAACTCTTCTACTGCAATTCCCTGCCCTGCAGAGCAAGGGGGAAGAAATTTTTTGTTCTTCCTGCAGGTTTGTCTTCGCCCCGGAGGGAAATGTTTTTCTGTAAAGGAGGGAGCTGTCACTTTGGAGGATGTCCCTTCCACCTGATTAAAGTTGGAAAATGCTTTGGGTTCCGCTCCTGCTGCAAACAGTGAGTTTGGAGTCCTCCGTGGCTCATCTGCAGGATGAGCAGAGAGATATTAAATATTTTGCCTGTCTCCTAAACCCCGAGGTGTTCCTGAATATTTAAATGTGGTATAAGGGGGGAAAAAAAGCAATTATGCCATGAGGACAGTCAAGTGTTCTGTGTTGACTCAAGTGTTACATGTTGTCCAAGAAGCATTTGGACAATGCTATCAGGCACAGGGTGAGGTTTCTGCTGTAAAATTTGCAAAATTAAATAAACACATGAAAAACAGCCTTATATTTTTGCTGAGAAATGAATGCACCCACCCCAGAATCTAGGGATATCACTTTAATTCTCTGCTTTTCCTGAAACAATAGCGAAACACTCTCCTTACTCACAGGTATGATTACATAGAGCTGTCCCAACATGACTACAAATGACATGAACTATTTTGGGAAGAATTTGTGTCCATGAGGAAAAAAAAAAACATGGGCTGAAAGTGAGTAGGGAGGGTATACAAGCAGAAAGAAAATCTGATTTTTTTTTTCCTTTTTGCAGTCCATGGAATGTGGGAAATGTTGATGAGCCATACATTGAAGATCAATGAAAATTTCTTCTAAGGCTACAAATTTGCTTGGGATCTCCTTACTCCTAAACCCACTGGATCCTGCTGCAAAGCCTCACACTCCTCTCATTGCCAATGCAAAAGGCTTTATGATGTAGAGTAAATCCAAATGTGTTCTGTATTGCTTTCCCTCCTTCTAAATAAATTGTTGTTGCTTAGCATTGGTCACTGAAACATGCACTGAAATTTGGTCATGATCCTGCCTGGGGTTTGACACACAAACCCCAGAGGGCAACAATTTATGCTGCAAACTGCTCCTTAATTTGAGTTTTTCCACGCCATACATCTCTCCAGGTCTACACACACCTCAACCTACAGTGCCAAGAGAAAGGCTGGCTAAAAGAACTCAGCTTCCCTTTGAGGGAATGAGTTCAGATGCCAAAATCCCTTATTTCTTATTATGCAGAGATCTTGTCTTGGGAAAACAGGAATGGTTAAAACCCCTCATTCCCCACTGGGCCCACTGTGACCCTCCTTGCCAGAGGCCCTGCTGGGGGCTGTGCTGCTCCACACCCCATCCCACCACAGGGCAGGGAGGGACTCCCTTGACCTCACATGTGCTTGGGAGGATCCCTTGGGGACACCTCCAGGAGACCTTTGGGAGCCTTAGAGGAAAACAGATCCCCCAGGGGAGTTGTCCAGGTGCCCCTCAAGGTGACATCACAAAGGGGACCCATGGATCAAATGGGTAACCTGGGTAGCCCTGCAGGGAGAGAACTGGGGGTCTTCTGCTCTCCACCCACCTGGACACAACGTGAGGTTAGAATGGTTGTCCTCTGCCATGGCTGACCTCACCCTCACTGGAAAATGCCTCCATGATCATGATCCATGAAAATATGTGCTCATATTGAGTGGCTCTGGTTGTACTGAAAAAGATTTCACTATCCAAGGATGCCACCCTGGGCAATTTCAAATTTCCAGCTGAGTATGAAGCTCTTGATAGAGATGCCAGGCTGTTGTTTATTGGCATTTGCTTCCATCCTATTTCATGGTATAACTTCATCCACCTCTCACTTTCTCTGAAGTTGCCTCTATCCTGCAACTGTCTTTCTCCAAAACATCTGTGATGATGCAATCCTTACATCTCCAGCAGGTGCTTCCAAATAGGGAAAGAGTCTCAGATTACCTTCAGACATTTTAAAGAGTTAAGTGGAAAGTTCTGTGAGTTTCTCATTGTAATTGGCTTGGAGCCAGTACAGAAGTGTGGATTGGACTCCAAGAATGTAACTCAAAGTCTGTTATTCATCTCATTGGGCCAAGGGCCAAAAAGCCCACCTAATCTGTTAAGTACTAAAGAGAGAGAACAAAGAAACTCCAGGCTCTTCAAGGTGGTGTAGCAAGTAGGAGACTTATCTATGAACTGTGCTCAGCTTTGGTTTTGTTTTTTTGTATTATTTTTCCTTTTTTATTAAAAACGTTTTTGATTTTTCAAGGCACACTTGATCATGCCGTCTCACTAATTAATAGAGCCACATTTCAGCCAGGCTAGCCCTCAGAAGTGTAGGTAAAACCCATAGACATCATTAACAAAATATTTCAGATTTGCCTCAGGTTGATGGCTTGGCAGCAAAACTCTGCCCAGTGATGGAGTTAAGGAGTAGAAGGGTCAGAAGGATTTTTCATTTCTGCCTTACTCAAAAAGCAGACTCATACCTGCCAAAGCATAAACCACAGAAATCGAGTTATCTGGGTGTGTCCAGCCTGGAGAAGAGAGAAGGTTGGAGAGACCTTGGAGACCCCATCCTGTGCGTCAAGGAGATCCAAAGGAGCTGGAGAAGGACTTTGGGCCAGAGCCTGGAGTGACAGGAAAAGGGAGAATGTCTTTAAACTGACAGAGGACAGGCTTATACTGGAAATTAGGAAGAAATTCTTGTTTCTGAGCATGGTAAGGCCCTCAGCTTTGGCTACTGTGTGGAGCTGTGGCTACACCATCACTGGAAGTGTTCAAGGCCAGGTTAGTCAGGGCTTGGAGCAACTTGGGATAGTGGAAAGTGTCCCTGCCCATGGCAGGGGGTGGAATGAGATGAATTTTGAGGTCCCTTCCAACCCAAACCAGTCCAGGATGAATCTGTGAAAGAAGGACTCAGTTCCCCCAGGACTAGCGTGGTGCCTGTCCCCGCACCCATCAGCTCCTGTGCCCATCCCAAAGATTTCCCCTCTGGCCCCACAGCCCGTTGTGCCACGGGTGTCACAAGAGGTGTTGCATAGGGACAACGGTGACATTGATTGCAACAGCCCCACCAGGCCCCTCAGCCTCTGCCCCTGCAGCAGGGAGGGACCAGGGCCAGCCCCAGCACCCCCACACACATGGGCCACTCTGGCCTTGGCCCAGGCCACTTGTGCCAGCAGCAGCAATTGGGGCCTGTCCCACCCCCTGGAAACAGGACAAAACCAGCGTGTTTGGGGCACAGGGACACACCCCAATCTGGCCACGTCACTCAAGTGGTTCCTGGCTGGTTTGTTACAGACCATTTCTGCTTTGCTGTGCTCTGAACCAACACCTTCCTCAGGTAGGTCACTGGGGAGACATTTCCAGCCCACCAAGACACTTCCCTGCCCTCTTGTTTCTTCTTGGGTCAGCGCTGCACAAGGGTGGGGAGTGGGTTTGTTAGGAATCCTGGGAATAATCTGGAATTAGGAAGAGACACTCCCAAGTGAGCTGGGAAGACTTTACTGACTTCAGGAAAGCAGAGGGGATTTTGCAGGGTGTTTAGGTAGAAAGTTTTGGGCTGGCTGGGGGGATGGACTGCACTGGATAAGAGTTCATGTAGCTTGGCCTCTCCAGGCACAAAGATTCCCCTAAATCCTTGACTGGGCTTTGGTTCTTGGTGTGTCCCCTCTGCAGCCCTGTGAAGACCCAGGACAGGCAGCAGCCATGAAGATCCTCTACCTGCTCTTCCCCTTGTTCCTCCTCTTGGTCCACAGTGCTGCAGGTGAGAGGGACACAGGGGACACGGCTGAGATGTGAACCCCAACCACTGGGGTTTTCCAGGTCCTGCTAAGCAACCACAATCCTCAGGTATTTACAACATTTGGGAGGGACTTGCTGTGAGGGAGGTCAGGGCAGCTGAGGATCCAGCACAGCAGCTCCTGTAGCTCATGCTGGTCTTGCCCTGTCTTTCCCCACATACACACGTTGCTGGAGAAGAAACGAACTCTGACAGAAGAGTTTAAAATGTTGGGTTTGGTGCTCATTTCCCAATCAAGACTGGACCTCAGAGCCAGCACTGGTTCCTCTGGAACCAGATCCATTTTATACAGTTATACCACATTCACTTTGACCTCTTTCCCTTTTTGTGCAGGATCATCCTTGGGTCCAACAAATAAGAAACAATGTGAGAAAGAAAAGGGGTTCTGTGGATTCTTGAATTGCTCCTTCCCCTATGTCATCAGTGGAAAATGTTCCAGGTTTTTCTTTTGCTGCAAAAAGTAAGTTTTGGAATTTCAAAAGCTGCTGTCATGCCAGAAGGCTTTAAAGGCTCCCTGAGCTAAGGGGTCAGCACCCTTCAGGTTCCAAGACAGAGCTGATGGGAGGGAAGGGAAGGAGCTTGGAGCTGCTCCAAGTGGGGCTGCAGCAGCTCCAGGTCAGCCAGGGCCTCCCCACTCTCCTCCAGACCTCAGGACCTCACTCAGGCTCTGGAGAGTTCTCATCAAAGCCACCAAAGAGGGAAACATTCCCTGGCCTTGGGCAGCACCCACGACATGATCCAGGTCTTGCTGCATCTGCACAGCCCTGGAGCCAGGGCTGCCAGCACTGAGATAGCCCAGGTCCAGCCTGTCTGCACTAAGGACTGCACCTCACCTCCCCTGAGCCTGACTCTGCTGCACCACAGCCTGGGCATTGCAGGGCACAGGGACACAGTGGCAGGGAAACTTACACCAGCTGATGTGATTCTTTCCTTTTTTTTCTGCAGAATCTGGGGTTGAGACCCTGAAATTAGCAAGCAGCTCATGGCCCTCGCTTCTGGCTCCTGCACCCATGTCCTGATGTCCCCATGCCCTGGTGTCCCCTCCCCTGGCTGCCTGTGCCGTGCCCAGCTGGGCTGACAGCAGCAGTGGCAGCTGCTCCTGCTGGGTGCTGCTGGGCTGGAGGCCTGTGGTGCCAGCCCCGGTGTCTTTGGGCCAGGGGCTGCTTTTCCTGCCTTGAATAAAGACCAAGAGCACTTTGGCATTGCAGGGCTGGGCTGTGTGTGTGTGTGTGTGTCCTGCTGCTGGAGGGGTGCTGTGCCTGCTGCCTCTGGGGCTGCCACTGCCTTGGTGGCAGCAGAAGGAAGGCCCTGGGGATGATGCTGGGGCTGAGCAGGGGCTGTGTCCCTGGGGCTGCTCCTGCCTGACCCTGCTTTGGGGACCCTGAGCCTGGCAGTGCCTGCTGGGCCGGGCTGTGTGGGGTGTCTGTGCTGGAGCTGCCCTGCCCATGCTCCATTTGGTGAATTGGGATCCCTGTGCTGGTCCTGCCAGATGTCCCCGATGTCCCTTGTCCCTGACAGCCACAGTCTCATGTGCAGAGCTGTGCTGGGGACAGTGTCCCTTGAGTGGGCATGGCCATGGTGACCCACAGGTGCTGTCCCTGCTGTTCCTCCTTGTCCTGTTCCAGCACCACAGCCCTCCCTGCTGTGACTGTGCTGCTCCACACCCCATCCCACCAGGCAGGAGGAGGTGGCACCATGCAGCTCCTGGTTTGGGTGACCTATGAAATGGCTCCAAATTGAGCATGGCCAAGAAATGGCCAAAATTTTACACACAGGTAATGAATGTGTTGTCTTTTCTCTGCCCATCTCAGGCAGTCTGGGGTGACAACACTGCTCCATCCAAAGCAGTGACTTGTCCATGTCTGCAATGCAAAGCTCAGGCATTAGGATTTGTGGGGTTCAATATCTGAGTGTGTCCATGTCCACATGGCCATGGGAGCAACTTGTGACTCTGCCTGTTGCTGTGGAGACTTTCCCTCCCAAGAGTCACAGACTCAGAGAATTAATGATGTTTGGAAAGCCCTCTGAGATCATTGGTCCCAACATTACCCCAGCACTGCCAAGCCCAGCACTAACACATGTCCCCGAGTGCCACATCTACATGGCTGATAAATCCTTCCAGAAATGGTCACTCCTTCACTGCTCTGGGCAGCCTGATCCAATGTTTGGCCAGTCTTTCGTCCATGAAATTGTTCCTAATCCCCAGTCTAAACCTTCCCTAGTGCTCCTTGAGGCCATTTCCTCTGGTGGTCTCAGCTGTGACCTTAGAGAAGAGACTGACCCCCAAAAGGCTTCCACTGCTTTGCCTTTGCAGAAGTCAAGGGATGTTCAGATCATCCCTGCCTGCCATGGCCTTTGCTCAGTGTGTTCTCACCTTTCCTGGCACTGAACCTGGAGCTGTCACCAGAAGCTCCCTTCACCTCTGCAGTGCAGATTTGTTCCCCCATCCCATCCCTGTCCTGCCCAGCCCGTTGTGCCACGGGTGTCACAAGAGGTGTTGCATGGGGACAACGGTGACATTGATTGCAACAGCCCCACCAGGCCCCTCAGCCTCTGCCCCTGCAGCAGGGAGGGACCAGGGCCAGCCCCAGCACCCCCACACACATGGGCCACTCTGGCCTTGGCCCAGGCCACTTGTGCCAGCAGCAGCAGCAATTGGGGCCTGTCCCACCCCCCAGCACTGCTATAAATCCAGCCTGCTTGGGGCAAGGCAGCATTCCCTGGCCCCAAGGGCATCTGGACACAGCCATTCCTGCTGCCTTTGCTGCTGCCTGAACACCCAGACCTTCTCCAGGGAGGTGAGTGTGGGGTCTCTCTCTGCAGCAATGCTGCTCACTCAGGGTCTCAGCTTAAAGCCCAGCTGAGCAGAGCCTCCAAAAGGACAAATGACTGGAAGTACCTAGGGGTAAATTTTGGCCATTAGTGATTATTAGGTAAAGAGAAAAAAAGCTTTCCTGTGGATCTAAGAGGCAAGAACATGTGGAAAGTGAAATTTTGATTTCCTGAGTGCAGGAGAGACTTGATTGGTGCCTTTGCTGCAAGAGGGAGATGAGATTGTTCGTGGGAGAATGGGGACTTTCCTTAGCAAAATTGGAAAGCACTTTTCCCAAACCAGGATGAAGATTTCCCATCATTTTAGGCTTTCAATAACTGCAAAGGTTGATTTCTGTTCCCATTTCTGGGCACCAAGAAACTTCCCTGCCCTCTGGCTGCTCCCTCAGTTGGTGCTGCCCAGGACAGGGACAGCAAAACAAGCTCCTGCCCCACCTGGGCTCCTGCATGTCCCCATTGCCTTGGTGTCCCGTCTGCAACCCTGTGAAGACCCAGGAGAACCACCAGCCATGAAGATCCTGTTCCTGCTCTTCCCCCTGCTCCTGCTGTTGGTCCAGGATGCTGCAGGTGAGAGGGGAAGAGGGGAAATGGGGGAGAGTGTGAACCTGCATCAAGGGAAATTCAGTGTCCCTGGAAATGACCATGTTTGTGGGGGTAATGAGAAGGAAAGAAGGGATTGAGGTCAAAGGGGTTTCTCAAGTGAGTTTCCCACTAGACAACATTTTGGGGTGCCAAGAGCCCATGTGGACACAATCCTGGCTTGTTCTGTTGGTCAGGAAGGTGTTTGGTTTCAGGCTCCAATCCTGCACCCAGCTGCTCCTGTTCAGGCCTCTCTGGGTGTTCTTTTGCCCTGCACAGGGATGGCAGAGAGTCCCAGGGGCTGTTTGGATGGGGGTGTGTCCTGGGGCACAGAGGTGACATTTCATATCCAGTTGTTCATTCACTGAGTGTCCCAAATCCTCATTACCCCAAAGGATGATCCGTGCAAGGGCTGGACAAGGACCTTCCATCAGAGGTCACACAAATCATGGCACAGCCAGGACAGGGATTGGAATGTGAAGAGTCCCTGCCTGCCAGCTGTGCTGGTCCAGGCAGAGGTGGGAATGCAGCTGGGGGCCAGCACAGCTCTTCCTCAATCTCACACTGCTCCTTTCCACTCTCTGCTCTGGTGCACTCCAAATTTAGGGGCACAGGGACTTTCCAGAGAGAGAGGATGCATTTGGAGATGTGCCTTTGGGGAGGTTGGTGCTGAGCTCTTCTCTTGGCCTGAAATGCATGGGGAGAATCAGCCTGTCTGTAACAACACTGCTCTCCCCAATTATTGCTTTAATTGTTCCATGTGTGTCTTTCCCCATGGAAACAGGAGGTGAACTTGAATGCAGGCACCGAAGAGGATACTGTTCTTTGGGGAGATGTATCCCCCCTGCAAGGCCTATTGGAAGATGTAAAGGACGAATCATCTGCTGCAAAGGGTAAGCTCTGGAATCCTTAGTAAGGAAAGAATGTCCTTCTTTTTCCCCACAAAGATCTGTTACAAATTTCTTTCTGGCCAACACCTGAAAATACTCTCATGCATTTATGCTTGGAGAAAAATGCCCAAAAATAAAGGAAAAGTACTTAGGGGGCTTGGAGTTGCCCTGAGTGGGGCTGCATCAGCCCCAGGACAGCCAGGGTCTCCCCACTCACCAAAGCCACCAAAGAGAGAAACATTCCCTGGCCTTGGGCAGCACCCAGGACATGATGCAGGTCTTGCTGCATCTGCACAGCCCTGGAGCCAGGGCTGCCAGCACTGAGATAGCCCAGGTCCAGCCTGTCTGCACTAAGGACTGCACCTCACCTCCCCTGAGCCTGACTCTGCTGAACCACAGCCTGGGCATTGCAGGGCAGGGGGACACAGTGGCAGGGAAACTTACACCACTCGATATGATTGTCTCTTTTCCTCCTACAGACTCTGGGGTTGAGACCCTGAAATTGACAAGCAGCACATGGCCCTCACTTCTGGCTCCTGGACCCATGTCCTGATGTCCCCATGTCCTGATGTCCCCTCCTCTGGCTGCCTGTGCCGTGCCCAGCTGGGCTGACAGCAGCAGTGGCAGCTGCTCCTGCTGGGTGCTGCTGGGCTGGAGGCCTGTGGTGCCAGCCCCGGTGTCTTTGGGCCAGGGGCTGCTTTTCCTGCCTTGAATAAAGACCAAGAGCACTTTGGCATTGCAGGGCTGGGCCGTGTGTGTGTGTGTGTGTGTGTCCTGCTGCTGGAGGGGTGCTGTGGCTGCTGCCTCTGGGGCTGCCACTGCCTTGGTGGCAGCAGAAGGAAGGCCCTGGGGATGGTGCTGGGGCTGAGCAGGGGGTGTGTCCCTGGGGCTGCTCCTGCCTGGCCCTGCTTTGGGGACCCTGAGCCTGGCAGTGCCTGCTGGGCTGGACTGTGTGGGGTGTCTGTGCTGGAGCTGCTCTGCATATGATCCCTCTGGGGAACAGGAACATTGTCCTGGTGTTTATAGGCAATGATATCATTCTTTTCCCACCAGCCTACTCTCATGCCAGAACGACATGCACCAGGAACTGTGCACATAGTGGCAAACCCTCATCCCTAAAATTAGGCAGTGCTTTGTTACAATGTCTCAGCTCCAGTCCCAGAGGCAAGTCCTGCAGCAGGAGCCATTCCTTAAATGGATGGCAGTGAGAAACCTCAGGAAGCATGGCACAACCACCAGGAGAATGACTCCTGGTCAGCTTGATAGAGATTATTCAAATACCTGAAGCCCAGAAAGTGTGCTGCGCTTTCTTTCATCTGCATTATGTCTGAATGGAATACTCAGTGTCCACACCACAGCTTCACTCTAGCATCACTTAAATTCTCCATTTTTCCATACATTCAATTGATTATTATCTTTCCTGCTGTTCCTGGCACTATCATCAGGGGGAGAGCTCAGAGGCCAGGCTAGAGTCACCAGTAGCCCAAAAGTTCCTTGTGCTATTTCTCCCCCTGCACCAGAGAAAAGGAGCCTTCAGTTTCCTCTTCTGACACCTCTGAGAAGGATTCCCAACCCAGGGCCTTGTGTCATCCTGCCTTGTGTAATGACTTTGTGGGGCTGTGGTTTGTTGGACACATCCAGGGACACACACAGACCCTGCTCACTGGAAACCAGCAGCAACCTGCTGCTGTGGCACAGAGGGGAACCTTTGCTGAGTCCCCTCTAAAAACCCTTCCAGTCAAGCCCATCATCAGTAATGTGTGCAGATGGTGCCTCTGCTTCTGCTGAGCATGCAGAGCCCATCTCCCACATTTTTTTATGATTGTCACCTTGTCACTGTGACTTCACATCTCTGGGTTGTGCATGAGAAAAGGCCAAGATGTTCCACTGCCAAATCCCCAGACCCTCAACCTTTGTCGTTTGGGGGACCAGATGGCTCTGCCAAACACCTGGAGTGGCAGCTGCCAAATTGGGCACATGGCACAGTCTCTCCTGCCCAGCAAGGACTGCTCCTTTTCCCAGTGGCATGGCTGGCATCAAACACACTGGATTGACAAGTGATGGCTGCATCCAGCTTGTATTCTTCACCTTGGCTGGCATTAGAAGGAGGAGCAGTTTGGTTGGATCACCTGGTTTACAGCACTTGTCATCTATCCTGGTGCTGCTCTCATTTAACCTAAAGAGCCAGAAGAGTGAACCCTTTTTATCCCTCTGAAATGTCAGGTGCACAGACTTCTTATCCAATAAGACATTCTTGCAGTGCCCAAAATTGTTGTCCATATTCTATGAGTTATTGCTCATCCTGTGCTGACTAGGTATTCAATCAGAGGAGAAGAGACACAGGGAAAGAACAGGGAAAGGTTTCACAGAGGCTGGGGCAGGGTGAACTGGGATATTGGGAAGAAATTCTTCCCTGGGAGGGTGGAGAGGCCCAGGCACAGGTTGCCCAGACAAGCTGAGGCTGCTTCATCTCTGGAAGTGCCCATGACCAGGTTGCAGGGGACTTGGAGCAACCTGGGATAGTGGAAGATGTCCCTGCATATTACAGAGGGTAGAAAGAGATGATATTTGACCTCCCTTCCAACCCAAACAATTGCAGAGGTGATTGTGAGAGCCCAGGCAGGAAGGATTCTGCTTCCCCAGGACTGGCCTGGTGCCTGTGCCTGCAGCCACTGGTTCGTGTGCCCATCTCAAAGATTTCCCCTCTGGCCCCACAGCCCGTTGTGCCACGGGTGTCACAAGAGGTGTTGCATGGGGACAATGGTGACATTGATTGCAACAGCCCCACCAGGCCCCTCAGCCTCTGCCCCTGCAGCAAGGAGGGACCAGGGCCAGCCCCAGCACCCCCACACACATGGGCCACTCTGGCCTTGGCCCAGGCCACTTGTGCCAGCAGCAGCAATTGGGGCCTGTCCCACCCCCCAGCACTGCTATAAATCCAGCCTGCTTGGGGCAAGGTAGCATTGCCTGGCCCCAAGGGCATCTGGACACAGCCATTCCTGCTGCCTTTGCTGCTGCCTGAACACCCAGACCTTCTCCAGGGAGGTGAGTGTGGGGTCTCTCACTGCAATCCTGCCCACTCAGGGACCCGCATGACCCCATTGCCTTGGTGTCCCCTCTGCAGCCCTGTGAAGATCCAGGAGATCCACCAGCCATGAAGATCCTGTTCCTGCTCTTCCCCCTGCTCCTGCTGTTGGTCCAGGGTGCTGCAGGTGAGAAGAAAACTGGGGAAATGGGGGAAAGTGTGAACCTGCACCAGGGGGAATTCAGTGTCCCTGGATGTGACCGTCTTTGTGGAAGTGATGATAGGTAACAAAGGACTGAGGTCAAAGGGGATTCTCAACTGAGTTTCTAACTTGAAAACGATTTGTGGTGGAGAAATCCCATGGAGACAGAATCCTGGGTCGTTCTGTAGGTCAGGAAGGTGTTTGGTTTCACTTTCCAAGCCTGCACCCAGCTCCTCCTGCCCTGCACAGGGATGGCAGAGAGACTCAGGGGCTGTTTGAATGGGGGTGTGTCCTGCAGCACAGAGGTGTCCCTTTGTTATCCATCAGCTGAATGCATTATTATTATTGTTGTGATTGTTTTGTGTGTGCTTTTGCCTATAGAGACAGGAAATGATTTCACATGCAAGCGCCAAGGGGGATTCTGCAAATTTTGGCGCTGCAAATCCCCCACAAGAGAAATTGGAAGATGTGCAACAATCAGACCGTGCTGCAAATGGTAAGGATCAGATCCCAGACTGAAGATAGAGTTTTGTCCTTTTTCTCCTGAGGGATCAGTTTAAAATTTGTTTCTAGCCACCACCTGACAAAATCTCTCCTGTCTTTATAATTATTTTAAGTGGCCTAGAAGAGAAAGGAAAAGTCCATGTGGGTTTCGGAGCTAGGGCTGCCAGCACTGAGATAGCCCAGGTCCAGCCTGTCTGCACTAAGGACTGCACCTCACCTCCCCTGAGCCTGACTCTGCTGCACCACAGCCTGGGCATGGCAGGGCAGGGGGGACACAGTGGCAGGGAAACTTACACCACCTGATGTGATCGTTTCATTTTTTACTGCAGGTTTAGGGGTTGAGATCCTGAAATCGCCAAGCAGCTCATGGCCCTCACTTCTGGCTCCTGGACCCATGTCCTGATGTCCCCATGTCCTGATGTCCCCTCCCCTGGCTGCCTGTGCCGTGCCCAGCTGGGCTGACAGCAGCAGTGGCAGCTGCTCCTGCTGGGTGCTGCTGGGCTAGAGGCCTGTGGTGCCAGCCCCGGTGTCTTTGGGCCAGGGGCTGCTTTTCCTGCCTTGAATAAAGACCAAGAGCACTTTGGCATTGCAGGGCTGGGCCATGTGTGTGTGTCCTGCTGCTGGAGGGGTGCTGTGGCTGCTGCCTCTGGGGCTGCCACTGCCTTGGTGGCAGCAGAAGGAAGGCCCTGGGGATGGTGCTGGGGCTGAGCAGGGGCTGTGTCCCTGGGGATGCTCCTGCCTGGCCCTGCTTTGGGGACGCTGAGCCTGGCAGTGCCTGCTGGGCCGGACTGTGTGGGGTGTCTGTGCTGGAGCTGCCCTCCACATGCTCCATCTGAGGAATTGGGATCCCTGTGCTGGTCCTGCCAGATGTCCCCGATGTCCCTTGTCCCTGACAGCCACAGTCTCATGTGCAGAGCTGTGCTGGGGACAGTGTGTCCCTTGAGTGGGCATGGCCATGGTGACCCACAGGTGCTGTCCCTGCTGCTCCTCCTTGTCCTCTTCCAGCCCTCCCTGCTGTGGCTGTGCTGCTCCACACCCAGCAGACAGGAGGAGGAGGAAACCATGCAATTCCCTGTCTGCGTGACATGTGAAAAAGGTCCCATTTTGGTGTGGAAATATTCAACTTTGTTTATCCACATGAAATAAGCAGAATGTCCTGCCCTCTCTGCCCATCTCAGGTGGTCTGCAGTCACATTGCCCTGCTCCATCAAAGGCAGAGGCCTGTCCCTCTGTGCAAAGCAAACCGCAGGCATTTGATTCCTGAGTGCGCCAATACCTGTGTGTTTCCTTGTATCCAGTTTTATGGGAGCAACTGGGGACCCTGCCTGGTTCACTGAGGACTTTCCCTCTCAAGAATCATACACATTAAATTATTGATGTTGGAAAAGACCTCTAAGAATATCGAGTGCAACCATCATCCCAGGACTGTAAACCCCAACACTAAACCATGTGCACAAGTGCCACATCCACACACAGCTTTGAAATTCCATGCAGGAATGATGACTCCACCACTGCCATGGGCAGCATGTCCCAAACCATCACTACCATTTCTGCAAAGAAATTATTCCTGGGCCCCAGTCTAATCCTTCCCTGCTGCTATTGAACACCATTTCATCTGCTCCTGTCAATTGTTACCAGCAAGGAGAGACTGAGCCCAATAATGTTTACCCAGCTATTGCTTTCCTGAACTGGAGAATTTGATGAGGGATGTTCAGATCATCCCTTCCTACCATGGCTTTTCCTTCATCTGTGTTCACTTGTCCTGGTCCTGACTCTGGGGTTGTTACCTCATGATATAGATTAATACGTGGTGTGAGTCTTATTAACCACATGCTAATATATCAATCTTTGAGGATCCAGCCTTTGCAGAGAAGTGGCTAAAATCAATTAGCGAGACTGCTTTTCAGAGATGTTTTGTAAAGCAAAACGTTTAATAAAAATAAAATAAAAAAATAACAAGTGTTACAGAAAACAAATGGTAAGCCACACACCGGTGTCCGAGAAACCTCTGACACCTTGCTAAATGTGAAAAACGAGTTCCACTCTCTTAGAAAGATGTATAAGTTTATTAAAAAATAAAAATAGACAATTTGGAGACAGAAAAGCAAAAGTATCTCAGCCAAGGTTGCTTGGCACAAGCCAGCCAGCAGCACGCCTTTAGCCTTTCAGGTTTCTACTTTTAAGGATCTTTGTGTTACAAATTCAATAGATCCTAATGCATGATTCAAACATTCTGTTTGAGTTTCATCTGTTCCGAGTATCCCCAATCATTTTATCTGGTAGATTCATTTGTAGGTGGCTCCACCCTGTCTGGTAACATGGGTCTCATAAATCTTTCTCCTGAGGTTTCTTGTTATTTTCATTTGGATAAGAAACAGAAAGTTAGCAGCCTTTATGCCAGGTGACCTCCACATACCTTCTGGTTTGGTCAGTTTAGATGTTACAAAGAGAACTAAACCTAGTCTTTTTACTGTTAACCCTACCTAGTCTTTTTACTGTTAACCCTATGGTACAATCAGAAAATATACATTTATTACTTTTCTAAACTCTATTAATAAAACATAATACAGTACAATTATGCATATAGTATTCATTTTAATATTCCCAAAAAGCCAACATTATAATATGTATTTATAACACTAAAAAACACTGCAAAAACCCTTTACTTCCTTTATGCTCTTTCCTAAAAACTGAATGTTTAAGAAGGGACAATTTGGTTTGCAGCCAATAGAGAGAGATACAGGATTTAAGAACAGTGACAAGGTCCAAAAGATGCTTCTCTCTTAGCACTGAGCCAATCACTACCGGGACTGCGAAGTTGTTTCTGGATTATTTTCTTATAAGAAATGCAAGGGGGGGAGTCTTAAACTTTTCTCTATATGGAAAATACTTGCTGGGTGTGGGAAATGCATTCGTGCATCTCAACCTTTCTTTATTACAAAAAAAGAGATAAAAAAAGGAAGAAAAATAGTTACTTTGAAAAAATTCTCACTCTTGTTGATAATTATAATTATGCTAATAATTTATTGTTTAATATTTTGGTTTTACAACTCAATTGTGGTATTATGGATTAAATACTTTTGAATTTGGTAGTTTCCCTTTATTTTAGTCAATTACTTCAATTATTAATTTTAAAGATTAATATTTACTTTCTAATTTATTATGAATTTAATTTTATTGTTTGGGAGATTTTTTCCAGTGAAAAATATTCTTTTATCTGCACTGGATTGAGGCTAATGAAACTTGTAAACATCTTTTTAACATACAGTTTAAGAACAAGATAATAACATTAACATTATTATGATAGTAATAACTTATAATTTTTTTTAGTACAAAGAATATTCTTTAACTAGTTCAAACTTTACAAAAACTCAGTTTTTACTTTGAAATCGTTCTAATTTTTTACTGCTAGGTTGTGTCGAAGTGTAGAAGTCTTTTTTGGAGACATGGGTTAGCTGTCTCTTAGAGTTTTTTGCATGGTCTTTATCTTGTGTGTTTTCTGCTATTCTCTTTCTTTTATGTACCTGTGACTTGATGTTGTTTGCAGGACCAGTGGAGACAAACAAAACTCTCATTCTGCCATAAAAAGGCAGGCTGTAAATTTGTCTTATTTCCTCCAGCTCCCTTTACCTCTGCAGTGACCTGCTGTCCCCCCACCCCAGGGGCTCCTTGGCCCACAACTTCTGGAACCAAACTGATGGAGGGGTGGAAAATGAGCTCAGGGGTTACCAAGGGCACACAGTGGGGAGGTAAAGGGCAAGAGGGAGAAAAGAAGAAGCCCTTTTTCTCAAGAGTGCAGGAAATTTTATTTCATCTGTTGTATTTCCAAACTCCCCAATAGAGATGCTGGAGTGAAATGAATGACAAACCTTTTCTCTCACCATACAAAGCTGAGCACGTTTGCAATATTCAGTCAGACCTTCCACATCCCACTCTGAACATAGAACTGGTAAAATGAGAGACCACAAGGACAGAAACCATTTCCTCATTTCCCACCTCCTTTGTCCATCCCATCCCTCTCCTGCCCAGCCCGTTGTGCCACGGGTGTCACAAGAGGTGTTGCATGGGGACAACGGTGACATTGATTGCAACAGCCCCACCAGGCCCCTCAGCCTCTGCCCCTGCAGCAGGGAGGGACCAGGGCCAGCCCCAGCACCCCCACACACATGGGCCACTCTGGCCTTGGCCCAGGCCACTTGTGCCAGCAGCAGCAATTGGGGCCTGTCCCACCCCCCAGCACTGCTATAAATCCAGCCTGCTTGGGGCAAGGCAGCATTGCCTGGCCCCAAGGGCATCTGGACACAGCCATTCCTGCTGCCTTTGCTGCTGCCTGAACACGCAGACCTTCTCCAGGGAGGTGAGTGTGGGTTATTAAAAGCAAGGGAAAACCCTTAAAAGAATGGGAAGTTAGACGAGAGCAAATGCAGAGCCAATCACTATGACTAATGCAACGTTCTCCATTTATTTCGTCTAAAATGGCGGGTTATATACACTTCTATATAGTTTACAATTGTAATTACATTTTCATTGGCATACAGCACAGGAAAAATGCAAACAAACTTTGTTTTACTTTTCCCTTAAGGGGGCCTAAGTGTTCACACTAATAACTGTACTTATTAACCTCTAGAAACCCACTGTCCCTCGTTAACATCTAATTTTAACCACGCCACAAGCTTCACTGACTAATTTCTAACTATGTCACAAGCTTCACAGGCCTCAGAGTGAGGCCCAGGGTGGGATAGTTCAAACCTCATTCCAAATATAGATCATGCCCTCGTTCTCTAAGAAACTCTGCTACAGGGTCTCCCTCTGCAATCCTGCCCACTCTGGCTCCTGCATGTCCCCATTGCCTTGGTGTTCCCTCTGCAGCCCTGTGAAGACCCAGGAGAGCCACCAGCCATGAAGATCCTGGTCCTGCTCTTCCCCCTGCTCCTGCTCTTGATCCAGGGTGCTGCAGGTGAGAAAGGAACTGGGGAAATGGGGGAAAGTGTGAACCTGCACCAAGGGGAATTCAGTGTCCCTAGAAATGGCCGTTTGTAGAAGTGATGAGAAGATGTCCCTTTATTTTCCATCAGCTGAATGTATTATGATTATTACTCTCATTGTTTTGTGTGTCCTTTTGTCCATGGAAACAGGAGGTTTATTTGCATGCAGACGCAAGGGGGGATTCTGCCAGATTGGGTACTGCCGCTACCCCACTATACCTATTGAAAAATGTTCAAGATCCCAATGGTGCTGCAAAAGGTAAGGCCCAGATCCCCGACTGAAAAAAGTTTCCTCTTTTTTTCTTCAGAGGGATCAGTGAAAAATTTCTTTCTAGCCAACAGCTGACATAATCTCTCATACTTTTATAACAAGTATGACAGGTCCAAAAGAGAAAGGAAAATTCCTTGTGGGTTTTGGAACGATAACTACGATTCAGGACGGCTCATGTAGTGACACGTAGAATTCAAATTTCTTCAGAGGGCATTATATCAAAGTTTATAGAAAGACAGAGTCTTTTTATACAGTGTTTCGGTAAAATGAATAGGATTGGTCATTTAGGGCACCACCTTTTGTGAACATCTATAGCAGTAAACAAGTTGGAAAAACACCAGAGGACAGGTGGAGGATATCTACAATATTGTTTTGGGTTCCTCATTATGATTTCCCAGCTAGACTGGAACTGAGAGAGTTCTGTCCTTGGCTGTCCCACAAGCTTCGGGGCACTGCCTGGAACCTAAGAATCCGTGTTGTGATAACTGTCAGTTCCCACATGGAGATTTCCTTAATGAGACTGCAGCAGCCCCAGGACAGCCAGGGTCTGCCCACTCACCAAAGCCACCAGAGAGGGAAACATTCCCTGGCCTTGGGCAGCACCCAGGATATGATCCAGGTCTTGATGATCTGCACAGCCCTGGAGCCAGGGCTGCCAGCACTGAGATAGCCCAGGTCCAGCCTGTCTGCACTAAGGACTGCACCTCACCTCCCCTGAGCCTGACTCTGCTGCACCACAGCCTGGGCATTGCAGGGCACGGGGACACAGTGGCAGGGAAACTTACACCAGATGATGTGATCGTTTTATTTTTTACTGCAGGTATAGGGGTTGAGACCCTGAAATTGGCAAGCAGCTCATGGCCCTCGCTTCTGCCTCCTGGACCCATGTCCTGATGTCCCCATGTCCTGATGTCCCCTCCCCTGGCTGCCTGTGCCGTGCCCAGCTGGGCTGACAGCAGCAGTGGCAGCTGCTCCTGCTGGGTGCTGCTGGGCTGGAGGCCTGTGGTGCCAGCCCCGGTGTCTTTGGGCCAGGGGCTGCTTTTCCCAGCTTAAATAAAAACCCCTTTGGCATTGCAGGGCTGGGCCATGTGTGTGTATCCTGCTGCTGGAGGGGTGCAGTGGCTGCTGCCTCTGGGGCTGCCACTGCCTTGGTGGCAGCAGAAGGAAGGCCCTGGAGATGGTGCTGGGGCTGAGCAGGGGCTGTGTCCCTGGGGATGCTCCTGCCTGGCCCTGCTTTGGGGACCCTGAACCTGGCAGTGCCTGCTGGGCCGGGCTGTGTGGGGTGTCTGTGCTGGAGCTGCCCTGCACATGCTCCATTTGGGGAATTGAGATTCCTCTCTTTGTCCTGCCAGATGTCCCCGATGTCCCTTGTCCCTGACAGCCACAGTCTCATGTGCAGAGCTGTGCTGGGGACAGCACATGTCCCTTGAGTGGGCATGGCCATGGTGACCCACAGGTGCTGTCCCTGCTGCTCCTCCTTGTCCTGTTCCAGCACCACAGCCCTCCCTGCTGTGACTGTGCTGCTCCAAACTCCATCCCATGAGCCAAGAGCAGGAGGAGTAGACTGTGCAGCTCTCGGTCTGGGTGACCTGTGAAATTACTTCAGTTGGCCATGGCCTGCACATGTCTGAATTTATATAACCCACTGGTTATATAAAGTTTGGCTTCTCCCCTCTGCCCATCTCTGGCAGTCTGGGGTGACAATGTTCTGCTCCATCAGAGGCAGGGGCCTCTGCTTTTCTGCAAAGCGCATCTCAGGGATTTGATTCCCTGAGTGGTTCAGTACCTGTGTGTGTCCATATACTTGGATGTGTGGGACCAGCAGGGGCCTCTGCCTGTTTCACTGAAGGTTTTCTCTTCAAAGAATCAGAGCATCACAGAATTATTAATGTTGACAAAGCCCTCTAAGACCATTAAGTCCAACCATTCCCCCAGCACTGCCAAGTCCAACATTTACCCATGTCCTCATGTGCCACATTTACATGGATTTTAAATCCCTCCTGGGATAGTGACTCCATCATAGTCCTGGGCAGCCTGTGCCAGTGCCTGAATGTCTTTTCAATGATGAGATTGATTCCAATTTCCAGTCTAACCCTTCCTAGGTACAGTCAAGACCATTTCCTCTGGTCATGTCAATTGATACCAGGGAGAAGAGACTAACCCCCCCAAAAAAACCTTCCCCCACCATTTCTTTCCAGATCTGGACAGTTTGAAGGGCAATGTGGTATGGTATTCCATGGCCTTTGCTTCCTCTCTGCTAACCCTGAAATTTTATTTTATCTTATCCATCTTCTGACAAACTCCCCAGAGAAGGCTTTTGAGGTGAAATGAGAGATAAATCATTCCCCTCACCAGACAAAGCTGAGCACATTTGCAATATTCAGTCAGATCTTCCACATCCCACCCTGAGTACTTAAAAACATCAATAAAATGAGAGGACACAAAGAAGGAAATATTTTCCTCATTTAATTTCTACTTTTCCCAGCCTGAGCCACCCTCCCTTGTCCATTCCATCCCTCGCCCGCCCAGCCCGTTGTGCCATGGGTGTCACAAGAGGTGTTGCACGGGGACAACGGTGACATTGATTGCAACAGCCCCACCAGGCCCCTCAGCCTCTGCCCCTGCAGCAGGGAGGGACCAGGGCCAGCCCCAGCACCCCCACACTCATGGGCCACTCTGGCCTTGGCCCAGGCCACTTGTGCCAGCAGCAGCAGCAATTGGGGCCTGTCCCACCCCCCAGCACTGCTATAAATCCAGCCTGGCTGGGGCAAGGCAGCATTGCCTGGCCCCAAGGGCATCTGGACACAGCCATTCCTGCTGCCTTTGCTGCTGCCTGAACACGCAGACCTTCTCCAGGGAGGTGAGTGTGAGGTCTCTCTCTGCAATCCTGCCCACTCTGGGTTCTGCATGTCCCCATTGCCTTGGTGTCCCCTCTGCAGCCCTGTGAAGACCCAGGAGAGCCACCAGCCATGAAGATCCTGTTCCTGCTTTTCCCCCTGCTCCTTCTGTTGGTCCAGGGTGCTGCAGGTGAGAGGGGAAGAGGGGAAATGGGGGAAGATGTGAACCTGCACCAGGGGCAATTCAGTGTCCCTGGAAGTGACTGTGTTTGTGGCAGTGATGAGAAGGTAACAAGGGATTGAGGTCAAAGGGGGTTCCTGATGGGCACCGATTTGGGGTGGAGATAGCCCATGGAATAAGAATCCTGGCTTGTTCTGTGGGTCAGGGACTTGGAATGTGAGGAGTCTCTGTCTGCCAGATGTGGTGGTCCAGGCAGAGGTGGGAAATGCAGCTGGGAGCCAGCACAGCTCTTCCTCAACCTCACACCGCTCTTTTCTACTCTCTGCTCCAGTGTGTCCCCAACTCAGGGGCACAGAGACCTTCCAGGGGAGACACCTTGCACTTGGAGATGTGGCTGTGGGGGATTGGAGCTGAGCCCTTTTCTTGGCCTGAAATGCATGGGGAGCATCGGCCTGTCTATAATCACACTCTGCTCTCTCAGATTATTGCTTTAATTGTTCTGTGTGTGTCTTTCCCCACGGAAACAGGAAGTTCAAATTCATACTGCTGGATACACAACGGATTCTGCTCTAGCCTTGTTTGCCCCAGTGGTAGCAAAGTTATTGGAAGATGTTCAACAAACCTTGTGTGCTGCAAAAAGTAAGGGCAAGATCCTTGGCTGAAGAAAGATTTTTCTCCTTTTTCTTCAGAAAGAACTCTTACAAGTTTCTTTCTTGCAAACACCTGCTAAATACTCTCCTGTATTTTTGATTGGTGGCAGAGATTTCGAAAGGGAGGGAATAGTCTTTGTGGGTTTGATTTCTCCTCAGTGGGGCTGCAGCAGCTCCAGGTCAGCCAGGGCCTCCCCACTCTCCTCCAGTCCCCAGGGCCTCATTCAGGCTCTGCAGAGGACTCATCAAAGCAACCAAAGAGGGAAACATTCCCTGGCCTTGGGCAGCACCCACGACATGATCCAGGTCTTGTGCACATGCACAGCCCTGGAGCCAGGGCTGCCAGCACTGAGATAGCCCAGGTCCAGCCTGTCTGCACTAAGGACTGCACCTCACCTCCCCTGAGCCTGACTCTGCTGCACCACAGCCTGGGCATTGCAGGGCACGGGGACACAGTGGCAGGGAAACTTACACCACCTGATGTGATTGTCTCATTTTTTCCTGCAGAATCAGAGGTTGAGACCCTGAAATTGTCAAGCAGCTCATGGCCCTCGCTTCTGGCTCCTGCACCTATGTCCTGATGTCCCCATGTCCTGATGTCCCCTGCCCTGGCTGCCTGTGCCATGCCCAGCTGGGCTGACAGCAGCAGTGGCAGCTGCTCCTGCTGGGTGCTGCTGGGCTGGAGGCCTGTGCTGCCAGCCCCAGTGTCTTTGGGCCAGGGGCTGCTTTTCCTGCCTTGAATAAAGACCAAGAGCACTTTGGCATTGCAGGGCTGGGCCGTGTGTGCGTGCCCTGCTGCTGGAGGGGTGCTGTGGCTGCTGCCTCTGGGGCTGCCACTGCCTTGGTGGCAGCAGAAGGAAGGCCCTGGGGATGGTGCTGGGGCTGAGCAGGGGCTGTGTCCCTGGGGATGCTCCTGCCTGGCCCTGCTTTGGGGACCCTGAGCCTGGCAGTGCCTGCTGGGCCGGACTGTGTGGGGTGTCTGTGCTGGAGCTGCCCTCCACATGCTGCCTCTGACAAATTAGGATCCTTGTGCTCATCCTGCTGGTTGCGGGTGTCCTTTGTCTCCAACAGCCATGGCTTTATGTGCATGGTGGTGCTCGGGGCTATCTCTGCTGGGCATGGCCATGGTGCCCACCCAACCCATCCCAGATATCCCAGATATGGAGTTCCACCCACACTGTGGACTGTGATCTCCATCTGCCTCATCTTCCCTGGGGCTGAGGTCTGCAGTGCAATCCCTACTCAATTCCCTCCTTCTTCCAGGCCCACAGCACCAAATCCTCTATCAGCCCAAAGCCTCCTTCCTTCCTAAATCCCCTCTGGAGGAGCCTGGTCCTGCAGACAGCCCCCAGGAAGCCTTAGCATGCCTTCAAATGAAGCAGGTCTCCAAGGCTGTCTGTACAGCTCCTCTAGGAGGTGACTTCTCTAAAGAGTTTCTTGGGCTAGAACCTGAAAATGTCCATGAATATCTCCCAGCAGGGCAAAAGCCAGGTGTGTTCTCCTCTCTGCCAGCTCAGACTATTTGGTGTTACCACATTCTTCACTTCCAACCACCAGCCTTCTCAGCATTCCTGTGAGTGCAGACCCAGCCCTGCAGAGTCAATTCATATGTGCTGGGGCTGGCCCTGGTCCCTCCCTGCTGCAGAGGCAGAGGCTGAGGGGCCTGGTGGGGCTGTTGCAATCAATGTCACCGTTGTCCCCATGCAACACCTCTTGTGACACCCATGGCACAGCAGCAATGGGCTTTGAAGGCAGCTGGGAAATCTTTGGGATGGGCTCAGGAACTGGTGAGTGCAGGCACCAACACCAGTCCAGTTCTGGTGACATTCCTTGCTGGGTAGGAGAGGTCTGTCCCATGTCCCCAATTTGGCAGCTTCCTCTCCAGGTGTTTGGCAGAGCAATCTGGTTGCCCTCAAAACTGCAGAGCCTGAGTTTCTGGGGATTTGGCAGTGTAACCTGGTATCTCAGTATTTTTCCCTGCACAACCCTGAGATTTGAAGTCACAGCAACAAGGTGACCATTAAGTAAAATATGGGAAAAGCATTCTGCATCCTCAGCAGAAACAGAGGGCTCAACTCCCCAGATTACTGATGGCTTACTGGGAAGGTTTTCTGAAGAGAAGTGGAAAAGGTTCCCCTCTGTGCCACAGCAGCAGGTTGGTGCTGGTTTCCAGTGAGCAGGGTCTCTGTGTGTCCCTGGATGTGTCCAACAAACCACAGCCCCACAAGGTCATTACACAAGGCAGGATGACACAAGGCCCTGGGTTGGGAATCCTTCTCAGAGGTGTCAGAAGAGGAAACTGAAATCTCCTTTTCTCTGGTGCAGGGGGAGAAACAGCACAAGGAACTTTTGTGCTGGACATTTTGAGTGCTCAAGTGACTGCAGGCTGTCCTATGTGCTCTCCTCTTGTTCCAGGGAGCAGCAGGTACAACATTAATTAATTAAATGTACAAAGAAAAATAGAGGGTTTAAGTGATGCTACAGTGAAACTGTTCT
The DNA here is from genome assembly GCF_965231275.1 of Zosterops lateralis. Taxonomy (NCBI): domain Eukaryota; kingdom Metazoa; phylum Chordata; class Aves; order Passeriformes; family Zosteropidae; genus Zosterops; species Zosterops lateralis. The sequence continues at coordinate 110,615,793 of NC_139764.1, read as the reverse complement.
GTGGATATTGAATTTTCCTATAAACAGAATGAAGGCAAAAGAAGACAGAAACCAAACCTTTCGGTACAGGTATTTTTTTTGCCTCTACTGAGATCCTGAGTCACATGTGAGTCCTCCTGGTGGCTGAGAGGTTCCTCAGTGCTCTCTACCTTTAAGGAATGGCTCCTGCTGCAGGTTTCACAGCTGGGACTGGAGCTGGGACCTTGTAACAAAGCTCTGGCTGTTTTAGAGATGAGGTTTTGCCACTATCACCATGGTTCCTATCCCATGTCTTTGTGAGTCCACAGCACTGTGCACAGCCGCCCTGGTAGAGAGGAGGAGGAGAAGGGAGGAAGGGAAATCCTGCTTCACCCTCAGAGCCCTGCCTTGTGCAGAGATGGAGGCATCAGACATGGTGGAGAGTCTCTGCTGAAGGCTGCTGAAGGAGAGGTCCTGAGTGTGTCCCAATCAAGTGCCATAAACATCACCCAACTTCCAGCAGAAAACTTCCCATGGATGTTGGACATGGGACAATTGGTAGCTCAGGGACATGGGAACAACCCTGGGCTGGGTCTGCTGCCCTGCACAGCCCAGAGCTGCTGCTGGAGCTACAGGGACACTCCAACAGCTCCCAGAGCCCTGCAGAGCCCAGGTGGCCTCAGCACAGAGGGCAAGGCCCTGGGCCCCCAGCGTGCCCAGACAACAACAGGACTGAGAGGGGACCCCCAGGGTGTGCACAATGAACACACAAACACAGACGTGTAGCTTGAGGTTCCCAGTCAGAGCCATGTCCTGCTCCAAAGCCCATCCCTGCAGAGACCCCAGAGAGCTCCTTTCCCACCCAGCAGCAGGATGTTGCCTGCCTTGAGCTCATCCTCACTTGTGCTGAGCACCCCCCACAAGAAAGGACCATCACCCACCTCAAAGTGAGTGACAGGGAAGGAATGCCCCAAGAAAAGAAAGAAGTCTGGGCCTATAAAAAGCAGGACTTGTTTTCTGCTTCACAGGAGGGATCATTTGTAGGGCAGCTCCAGCACAGACACCCCACACAGCCCAGCCCAGCAGGCACTGCCAGGCTCAGGGTCCCCAAAGCAGGGCCAGGCAGGAGCAGCCCCAGGGACACAGCCCCTGCTCAGCCCCAGCACCATCCCCAGGGCCTTCCTTCTGCTGCCACCAAGGCAGTGGCAGCCCCAGAGGCAGCAGCCACAGCACCCCTCCAGCAGCAGGACACACACACACAGCCCAGCCCTGAAATGCCAAAGGGGTTTTTGTCTTTATTTAAGCTGGGAAAAGCAGCCCCTGGCCCAAAGACACCAGGGCTGGCACCACAGGCCTCCAGCCCAGCAGCACCCAGCAGGAGCAGCTGCCACTGCTGCTGTCAGCCCAGCTGGGCACGGCACAGGCAGCCAGGAGAGGGGACATCAGGACATGGGGACATCAGGACATGGGTCCAGGAGCCAGAAGCGAGGGCCATGAGCTGCTTGCCAATTTCAGGGTCTCAACCCCAGATACTGTAGGAAGAAAGGAAACAATCACATCAGGTGGTGTAGCTTTTTCTTGCCCCCCTTTCTCTCTCTTCCCCTGCAATGAAAACAAGCACAGGGAGGTAACACTCAACCTACAGGGGCCAACTTCAGCTGTTACAGATATCAGGAGGAGGATCCTGTGCCTCACACTATTCCAGGGACAGCCTTCTCATTTGGACAACAGAGCTGAACTCTCAGCATTGACAGTGAGCAAACCTTGTGGAGCTAAAGGAGTGTAGAGTAGAACTGCTTGACCTGAGACTACTTCATCCCTATTCAGAGCAGGTCCAAACCCAAAAGGACTTTTCCTTTCTTTCACTGGCTTTTGCCTCTGAACATGAACACATGAAGGTGTGAAGTAGGAGCTGGCTTGAAAGACAATAATAACTTTATCCATGACTAGGAGCAAACTACATCCAGAACTTACGGTTTGCAGCAGTGACTCAGTATTGAACAAACTCCCACGTATTTATAGGGGAAACGACAGCCCCCCACAGCACAGAATCCTCCTCTTCGGATGCACTTGTCATGTTTTCCTGCTGCCATGGAAAATCAGGCACAGGGAAAGAGTTAAAACAATAGTCTGGGAGAAGAGTGTGTGATGGTGCTTTTCCCTTTTCCCCCTCTTACCTGCAGCACTCGAGACCAGCAGGAGGAACAAGGGGAAGAGCAGGAACAGGATCCTCATGGCTGACCAGTCTACCAGGACTTCAGGGGGTTGCCGAGTGGACACACTAAAGGTTCTTCACATGACAGGACACAGAAATGTTATAAATTGCAGAGGGACTATCACAAGTGGCCTGTTCCAAACATTGGATCTCAGATATGTAACTTCAGGATTTCCTGGGAGCAGCTGGGGAAGTGTTGGCTTGTTGGGCACTTCCCATTATCTTATTCTGTATGAATTCTGCATGGATTCTCTATGGATTCTCTTAAGGGATATGCAGGACAAGTAATGCCTGACTCTTGCACTTGTAGCCAAATCAGAATTCAAAGACTTGTGGAAAACAAGCAGAATATTTACCCTTGGAAGCTGTGCTCCCTCAGGCCTTTTGCACCCAACACTTCTGTCTTGAGTAGAAATACATGTTTCTGGTGAGAAAGAGCCAAGGGTGGAAGAAGGCAGATTTTCAGATGAAATTACCAGATGAAAAGTGTTGCTGCTGCTTTTATTCTCACACTTCTGCCACTCCTTCTCCATGAGACAGAATTTACTTGTCAGGTGGTGCTCATATTAACACTCAACACAAAGACAATAGTCAAAGAAGAATGATGAACGGACCTGGGTTCTGGAGTTGAGGGAAATTCATGTCCCTGGATATGCCCTTGGTGAAGGAGGCTCCTGCCTATCACTATGGTCAATAGAACCATAGAATGGTTTGGGATGAAGGCATTCCTTATAGCTACTTAAGTTCCAGCCCCCTTTAAAACCCCCTGAGCAGGTTCAGCTGCAACACAGAATCATAGTTTGGCTGTGGACAAAAAAAATCCTTCCATGTTAATAGAAGCAGGAAAGACTGGAAAATCTCTCTACTGCTCCTTGAATAGCATCTTCCTGTTTTATCCAGCAGAGTCTCCAAGAACTCCAGAACAAGAAGCCTCAGGGACGTCCCTGCAGCCTCCAAACACATTTCCAGTCCCAGATGAGGGCAGCAAACCCAGGTTTGCTTCCAGCATGTTCTGAGATAATCATTGACTCATAGAGAAAATTAGTGCCCTTTCTTAAAAGCTCAAATGGCCTCCAGTGTCCACATGGACACTGACAACAGCTTGTAAACAACAAATTATAAGCAGCTGAAGAGACATGGGTAATGGGCAGCTGTCCTCAAGAGATCCCACCGTCACCTACCTACCTGATGATGATCTTGGTGTTGAGGCTGTAACAGGAATGGCTGTGTCCAGATGCCCTTGGGGCCAGGGAATGCTGCCTTGCCCCAGCCAGGCTGGATTTATAGCAGTGCTGGGGGGTGGGACAGGCCCCAGTTGCTGCTGCTGGCACAAGTGGCCTGGGCCAAGGCCAGAGTGGCCCATGTGTGTGAGGGTGCTGGGGCTGGCCCTGGTCCCTCCCTGCTGCAGGGGCAGAGGCTGAGGGGCCTGGTGGGGCTGTTGCAATCAATGTCACCGTTGTCCCCATGCAACACCTCTTGTGACACCCACGGCACAACGGGCTGTGGGGCCAGAGGGGAAATCTTTGGGATGGCCACAGGAGCTGATAAGTGAACAAACCAGGGACATCTGGGACTGGCAGCATGAGCACAGGGATCTCAATTCCCCAGATGGAGCATGTGCAGGGCAGCTCCAGCACAGACACCCCACACAGCCCGGCCCAGCAGGCACTGCCAGGCTCAGGGTCCCCAAAGCAGGGCCAGGCAGGAGCAGCCCCAGGGACACAGCCCCTGCTCAGCCCCAGCACCATCCCCAGGGCCTTCCTTCTGCTGCCACCAAGGCAGTGGCAGCCCCAGAGGCAGCAGGCACAGCACCCCTCCAGCAGCAGGACACACACACACGGCCCAGCCCTGCAATGCCAAAGTGCTCTTGGTCTTTATTCAAGGCAGGAAAAGCAGCCCCTGGCCCAAAGACACCGGGGCTGGCACCACAGGCCTCCAGCCCAGCAGCACCCAGCAGGAGCAGCTGCCACTGCTGCTGTCAGCCCAGCTGGGCACGGCACAGGCAGCCAGGGGAGGGGACATCAGGACATGGGGACATCAGAACAGGGGTCCAGGAGCCAGAAGCAAGGGCCATGAGCTGCTTGCCAATTTCAGGGTCTCAACCAAAGCGACTGTAAGAAGAAAACAAATAATTCACATCAGGTGGTGTAAGTTTCCCTGCCACTGTGTCCCCCCTGCCCTGCAATGCCCAGGCTGTGGTGCAGCAGAGTCAGGCTCAGGGGAGGTGAGGTGCAGTCCTTAGTGCAGACAGGCTGGACCTGGGCTATCTCAGTGCTGGCAGCCCTGGCTCCAGGGCTGTGCAGGTGCAGCAAGACCTGGATCATGTCTTGGGTGCTTCCAAAGACCAGGAAATTCTTCCCTCTTTGGTGGCTTTGGTGAGTGGGGAGTCTCTGGCTGTCCTGGGGCTGCTGCAGCCCCACTCATGGTAGCTCCAAAACCCATAAGGACCTTTCCCTTCTCTTTTGGGGCATTTAGACTAATTATCAAAGTAGGAGAGATTTTGTCTGGTTTTGGGTAGAAGAATTTTTAACTGATCCCTCCGAGGAAAAAGGAGAAAACTCGTTCTTCAGTCAGGGATCTGGGCCTTACCTTATGCAGCACCTTTGGGCTATTGAACATTTTCCAACAGCTCTGTAGGGGTATTTGCAGTTCTGAAAGCTGCAGAATCCCCCCTTGCTCCTGCATGCAATGATATCTCCTGTTTCCATGGAGAAAAGCACACACAATACAATTACAGCAATAATAATAACACATCCAGCTCATGGATAACAAAGGGATATCCTTGTGCCCCAGAAAACATCACCATCCAAACAGCCCCTGGGACTCTCTGCCATCCCAGTGCAGGGCAAGAGACTCACAAGCAGGAAGAGATGGGTGCAAGCTTAGAGCCTAAAACCAAACACCTTCCTGACCTACAGAACAAGCCAGGATTCTGTCTCCATGGGATTTCTCCACCACACATCATTATCAAGTTAGAAACTCACTTGAGAATCCCCTTTGACCTCAGTGCTCTGTTACCTTCCCATCACTCCCACAAACACAGTCATTTCCAGGGACACTGAATTCCCCCTGGTGCAGGTTCACACTTTCCCCTATTTCCCCTCTTCCCCTCTCACCTGCAGCACCCTGGACCAACAGCAGGAGCAGGGGGAAGAGCAGGAACAGGATCTTCATGGCCGGTGGCTCTCCTGGGTCTTCACAGGGCTACAGAGGGGACACCAAGGCAATGGGGACAAGCAGGAGCCCAGGTGGGGCAGAAATTTGGGCTCTGTGGTTCACCAAACTGCACAGGAGCTGCTCTCAACCACAGCTCAGGATGTTTCCTCTACCTTCCTTTTTAAAAACAATTCTTAGGTTTGTGTCACGCTACAAACTTAGGGAATGTTTAATGTCTCTGTCTTTTGGAAATCAATCACCTCGAGTGATCTTTTAATTAATTTCCTTGTAGGTTTTCCAAGTACCTTCCCCAGAGAAGGGCCACCAGACCTGGGGCCAGTTCTTTCCAATCCATTGAAAACGTGGGCAGTGAATTGTGGGAGATGACAGAGGTAGAATTGCTATTGAAAGCTACAGAACAAGAGATCTTTCACTCCTTTGGGTCTCATGTATCAAACACCTGCCCCAAACAGCCTGAACAATCCTCTCTGCTTCCCTGGGCTCAGGAAAATCTTCCCAGTTCAGCTTGGCATTGCCCATCCCCAACTCCAGAGCATTGCCAGGATTCCCAGGAAAGACATTCCCCAGCCCCACACTTACTATCCCTGCCCTGGGCAGCACCAACTGAGGGAGCAGCCAGAGGGCAGGGAAGTGTCTTGGTGCCCAGAAATGGGAATAGAAATCAATGTGTGGAATTCCTAAATGCCTGAAATGACGAGAAATCTCTGTACTGCTGTGGGAAAGAATCTCTTTACTTTTCTAATGAAAGTGCCCATTTCCCCAGCAAAGAAGGTCCTGGGTCCCTCCTGCAGCATCAAGGAACTTTTCCAGACTAATCTGTATTTAGGAAACTTTAGTTTCAACTACCACCTATTCTGGCCTCTTAGACTCACCTCAAGGCTTTTATTTCTTTCCCAGCCATCTCTGATGGCCAAACATTCCACTTGGATACTTCCAGCAGTTTGTCTTTCAGAGGCTCTGCTCAGCTGGGCTTTGAGCTGAGATCCTGAGTGAGCAGGATTGCAGAGAGAGACCCCACACTCACCTCCCTGGAGAAGGTCTGCGTGTTCAGGCAGCAGCAAAGGCAGCAGGAATGGCTGTGTCCAGATGCCCTTGGGGCCAGGGAATGCTGCCTTGCCCCAAGCAGGCTGGATTTATAGCAGTGCTGGGGGGTGGGACAGGCCCCAATTGCTGCTGCTGGCACAAGTGGCCTGGGCCAAGGCCAGAGTGGCCCATGTGTGTGGGGGTGCTGGGGCTGGCCCTGGTCCCTCCCTGCTGCAGGGGCAGAGGCTGAGGGGCCTGGTGGGGCTGTTGCAATCAATGTCACCGTTGTCCCCATGCAACACCTCTTGTGACACCCACGGCACAATGGGCTGTGGGGCCAGAAGGGAAATCTTTGGGATGGGCTCAGGAACCAGTGGCTGCAGGCACAGGCACCAGGCCAGTCCTGGGGAAGCAGAATCCTACTTGCCTGGGCTCCCAGGATCACCTCTGCAATGGTTTGAGTTGGCAAGGACCTCAAAGATCATCTCATTCTAACCTCTGCCATGGGCAGGGACATTTTCCACTATCCCAGATTGATCCAAGCCCTGTCCATCCTGGCCTTGAACAGGGATGGAACAGCCACAGCTTGTCTGGGCAACCTGTGCCAGGGCCTCTCCACCCTCCCAAGGAAGAATTTCTTCCCAATATCCCAGTTCACTCTGCCCCTGTCTCTGTGAAACCATTCCCTGTTCTCTCCTTTCCCCATGTCTCTTCTCCTCTGATTCTATAACCAATTGGCTCAGGATGTGCAATAATTCACAGAATATGGAAAACAGTTTTGGGCACTGCAAGAATGTCTTATTAGATAAGAGGTCTGTGCACCTGACATTTCAGAGGGATAAAAAGGGTTCACTCTTCTGGCTCTTTAGGTTAAATGAGAGCAGCACCAGGATAGATGACAAGTTCTGTAAACCAGGTGATCCAACCAAACTGCTCCTCCTTCTAGTGCCAGCCAAGATGAAGAATACAAGCTGGATGCAGCCATCACTTGTCAATCCAGTGTGTTTGATGCCAGCCATGCCACTGGGAAAAGGAGCAGTCCTTGCTGGGCAGGAGAGACTGTGCCATGTGCCCAATTTGGCAGCTGCCACTCCAGGTGTTTGGCAGAGCCATCTGGTCCCCCAAACGACAAAGGTTGAGGGTCTGGGGATTTGGCAGTGGAACATCTTGGCCTTTTCTCATGCACAACCCAGAGATGTGAAGTCACAGTGACAAGGCGACAATCATTAAAATGTGGGAGATGAGCTCTGCATGCTCAGCAGAAGCAGAGGCACCATCTGCACACATTACTGATGATGGGCTCGACTGGGAAGGTTTTTAGAGGGGACCCAGAAAAGGTTCCCGTCTGTGCCACAGCAGCAGGTTGCTGCTGGTTTCCAGTGAGCAGGGTCTGTGTGTGTCCCTGGATGTGTCCAACAAACCACAGCCCCACAAGGTCATTACACAAGGCAGGATGACACAAGGCCCTGGGTTGGGAATCCTTCTCAGAGGTGTCAGAAGAGGAAACTGAAGGCTCCTTTTCTCTGGTGCAGGGGGAGAAACAGCACAAGGAACTTTTGGGCTACTGGTGACTCTAGCCTGGCCTCTGCGCTCTCCCCCTGATGATACTGCCAGGAGCAGCAGGAAATATAATAATGAATTGAATGTATGGAAAAATGGTGGATTTAAGTGATGCTAGAGTGAAGCTGTGGTGTGGATACTGAGTATTCCGTACCGACATAATGCAGGTGACAGAAAGGACAGCAAAACTTCTGGTTCAGGTATTTGTTTCATCTCTATCATGCTCATGAGTCACATTCTTCTGGTGGTTGTGCCATGCTTCCTGAGGTTTCTCACTGCCATCCATTTAAGGTATGGCTCCTGCTGCAGGTCTTACATCTGGGACAGCAGCGGGGGCCTTGTAACAAAGCTCTGGCTATTTGGGGTATGAGACTTTGCCACTATGTTCACAGTTCCCAGTCCATGTCGTTCTGGCATGGGAGTAGAATCCAGAGAAAATAATGATATCTGGGCCTATGAACACCAGGACAATGTTCCTGTTCCCCAGAGGGATCATATGCAGAGCAGCTCCAGCACAGACACCCCACACAGCCCAGCCCAGCAGGCACTGCCAGGCTCAGGGTCCCCAAAGCAGGGCCAGGCAGGAGCAGCCCCAGGGACACAGCCCCTGCTCAGCCCCAGCACCATCCCCAGGGCCTTCCTTCTGCTGCCACCAAGGCAGTGGCAGCCCCAGAGGCAGCAGGCACAGCACCCCTCCAGCAGCAGGACACACACACGCACACACAGCCCAGCCCTGCAATGCCAAAGTGCTCTTGGTCTTTATTCAAGGCAGGAAAAGCAGCCCCTGGCCCAAAGACACCGGGGCTGGCACCACAGGCCTCCAGCCCAGCAGCACCCAGCAGGAGCAGCTGCCACTGCTGCTGACAGCCCAGCTGGGCACGGCACAGGCAGCCAGGGGAGGGGACATCAGGAAATGGGGACATCAGGACATGGGTCCAGGAGCCAGAAGCAAGGGCCATGAGCTGCTTGCCAATTTCTAGGTCTCAACCCCAGGGACTGTAAGAAGAAAGCAAATAATTCACATCAGGTGGTGTAAGTTTCCCTGCCATTGTGTCCCCCCTGCCCTGCAATGCCCAGGCTGTGGTGCAGCAGAGTCAGGCTCAGGGGAGGTGAGGTGCAGTTCTTAGTGCAGACAGGCTGGACCTGGGCTATCTCAGTGCTGGCAGCCCTGGCTCCAGGGCTGTGCAGGTGCAACAAGACCTGGATCATGTCTTGGGTGCTTCCCAAGGCCAGGGAATGTTTCCCTCTTTGGTGGCTTGGGAGACTCCTCTGCAGAGCCTGAATGAGGCCCTGGGGACTGGAGGAGAGTGGGGAGGCCCTGGCTGACCTGGAGCTGCTGCTGCCCCACTCAGACAGCTCCAAGCTCCTTCCCTTTCCTCCCATCAGCTCTGCCTTGGAACCTGAAGGGTGCTGAGCCTTTAGCTCAGGGAGCCTTTAAAGCCTTCTGGCATGACAGCAGCTTTAGAAATTCCAAAACTTACTTTTTGCAGCAAAAGAAAAACCTGGAACATTTTCCACTGATGAGAAAGGGGAAAGGGCAATTCAGAAATCCACAGAACCCCTTTTCTTTCTCGCATTGTTTCTTATTTGTTGGACCCAAGGATGATCCTGCACAAAAAGGGAAAGAGGTCAAAGTGAATGTGGTATAACTGTATAAAATGGATCTAGTTCCAGAAGAACCAGTGCTGGCTCTGAGGTCCAGTCTTGATTGGGAAATGAGCACCAAACCCAACATTTTAAACTCTTCTGTCAGAGTTCGTTTTTTCTCCAGCAACGTGTGTATGTGGGGAAAGACAGGGCAAGACCAGCATGAGCTACATGAGCTGCTGTGCTGGATCCTCAGCTGCCCTGACCTCCCTCACAGCAAGTCCCTCCCAAATGTTGTAAATACCTGAGGACTGTGGTTGCTTAGCAGGACCTGGAAAACCCCAGTGGTTGGGGTTCACATCTCAGCCATGTCCCCTGTGTCCCTCTCACCTGCAGCACTGTGGAGCAAGAGGAGGAACAAGGGGAAGAGCAGGTAGAGGATCTTCATGGCTGCTGCCTGTCCTGGGTCTTCACAGGGCTGCAGAGGGGACACACCAAGAACCAAAGCCCAGTCAAGGATTTAGGGGAATCTTTGTGCCTGGAGAGGCCAAGCTACATGAACTCTTATCCTGTGCAGTCCATCCCCCCAGCCAGCCCAAAACTTTCTACCTAAACACCCTGCAAATCACGTCTGCTTTCCTGAAGTCAATAAAGTCTTCCCAGCTCACTTGGGAGTGTCTCTTCCGAATTCCAGATTATTCCCAGGATTCCCAACAAACCCACTCCCCGCCCTTGTGCAGTGCTGACCCAAGAAGAAACAACAGGGCAGGGAAGTGTCTTGGTGGGCTGGAAATGTCTCCCCAGTGACCTACCTGATGAAGGTGTTGGTTCAGAGCACAGCAAGGCAGAAATGGTCTGTAACCAACCAGCCTGGAACCACTTGAGCGACGTGCCCAGATCGGGGTGTGTCCCTGTGCCCCAAACACGCTGGTTTTGTCCTGTTTCCAGGGGGTGGGACAGGCCCCAATTGCTGCTGCTGGCACAAGTGGCCTGGGCCAAGGCCAGAGTGGCCCATGTGTGTGGGGGTGCTGGGGCTGGCCCTGGTCCCTCCCTGCTGCAGGGGCAGAGGCTGAGGGGCCTGGTGGGGCTGTTGCAATCAATGTCACCGTTGTCCCCATGCAACACCTCTTGTGACACCCGTGGCACAACAGGCTGTGGGGCCAGAGGGGAAATCTTTGGGATGGGCACAGGAGCTGGTGGTTGCAGGCACAGGCACCAGGACAGACCCAGGGAAGCAGAATCCTTCTTGCCTGGGCTCCCAGGATCATCTCTGCAGTGGTTTGGGTTGGCAAGGACCTCAAAGATCATCTATTTCCAGCCCCTGCCATTGGCAGGGACAACTTCCACTGTCCCAGGTTGCTCCAAGTCCCATCCAATCTTTCACTGATCAATTGCAGGGATCCAGGGGCAGCCACAGCTTGTCTGGGCAACCTGTGCCAGGGCCTCTCCACCCTCCCAAGGAAGAATTTCTTCCCAATATCCCAGTACACCCTGCCCCTGTCTCTGTGAAACCATTTCCTGTTCTCTCCTTTCCCTGTGTCTCTTCTCCTCTGATTGAATACCCAGTTGGCACAGGATGTGCAATAATTCACCGAATATGGAAAACAATTTTGGGCACTGCAAGAATGTCTTATTGGATAAGAGGTCTGTGCACCTGACATTTCAGAGGGATAAAAAGGGTTCACTCTTGTGACTCTTTAGGTTAAATGAGAGCAGCACCAGGATAGATGACAAGTTCTGTAAACCAGGTGATCCAACCAAACTGCTCCTCCTTCTAATGCCAGCCAAGGTGAAGAATACAAGCTTACAAGAATACAAGTGATGCAGCCATCACTTGTGAATCCAGTGTGTCTGATGCCAGCCATGCCACTGGGAGAAGTGACAGTCCTTGCTGGGCAGGAGAGACTGTGCCATGTGCCCAGTTTGGCAGCTGCCACTCCAGGTGTTTGGCAGAGCCATCTGGTCCCCTCAAACGACAAGGGTTGATCTGGTGGGGATTTGGCAGTGGAACATCTTGGCCTTTTCTCATGCACAACCCAGAGATGTGAAGTCACAGTGACAAGGTGACAATCATTAAAAATGTGGGAGATGAGCTCTGCATGCTCAGCAGAAGCAGAGGCATCATTTGTACACATTACTGATGATGGGCTTGACTGGGCCTATAAATACCAGGACAATGTTCCTATTCCCCAGAGGGATCATCTGTAGGGCAGCTCCAGCACAGACACCCCACACAGCCCAGCCCAGCAGGCACTGCCAGGCTCAGGGTCCCCAAAGCAGGGTCAGGCAGGATCATCCCCAGGGACACAGCCCCTGCTCAGCCCCAGCACCATCCCCAGGGCCTTCCTTCTGCTGCCACCAAGGCAGTGGCAGCCCCAGAGGCAGCAGGCACAGCACCCCTCCAACAGCAGGACACGCACACACGGCCCAGCCCTGCAATGCCATGTTGGAACCCTGGAGGCTGGAAATTTCAGGCTTTTACCCTCAGGCAGGCACCACGTTTGACTTGAGGCCTTGGAACAGGCTTCTGAAATTGTGTGGTAGCACAGGGGTTGGGGTTGTGTAGTTAGAGTGGTGTTGTGCGATCTCACAGGGTGAAAATTTAAGTTTGGCATTTTGGTATATAGTAATGTGTGCGGGCCTAGATGTAAGTTTCAGTGTTGTCTGAGTTCTTTTTCACCTTCTTCCTCTTCTTCATGGATTTGGGTGGCTTTCTTTAATTGGGTGAAAGATGTCTGCATTGCAAACTTAGAATGGTCACTATTGGGTCAAAAGCATAAATAATATAGGTGTCACATTGGCATTGGGTAACTATCTCTTAAACGGCGCGGTAAAAGTTAGAAAATCTCAAATTTGTCATATTTCTTTAACTGGCAAGTTGGAGCTCAAGCTGTAAATACTGTAAATACATAAGACATAATCAACAAGCAAGACTGAACTCGAATCTATGTTTTCTGCGTCTTTCATCCTGACTTCGGCCGAGATAAAGAAGAAGAACTGTAACAATGCCAAAGTGCTCTTGGTCTTTATTCAAGGCAGGAAAAGCAGCCCCTGGCCCAAAGACACTGGGGCTGGCACCACAGACCTCCAGATCAGCAGTACCCAGCAGGAACAGCTGCCACTGCTGCTGTCAGCCCAGCTGGGCACGGCACAGGCAGCCAGGGGAGGGGACATCAGGACATGGGGACATCAGGACATGGGTCCAGGAGGCAGAAGCGAGGGCCATGAGCTGCTTGCCAATTTCAGGATTTCAAACCCAGATACTGTAAGAAGAAAACAAACAATCACATCAGTTGGTGTAAGTTTCCCTGCCACTGTGTCCCCGTGCCCTGCAATGCCCAGGCTGTGGTGCAGCAGAGTCAGGCTCAGGGGAGGTGAGGTGCAGTCCTTAGTGCAGACAGGCTGGACCTGGGCTATCTCAGTGCTGGTAGCCCTGGCTCCAGGGCTGTGCAGGTGCAGCAAGACCTGGATCATGTCCTGGGTGCTGCCCAAGGTCAGGGAATGTTTCACTCTTTGGTGGCTTTGGTGAGTAAGGAGGCCCTAGCTGTCCTGGGGCTGCTGCAACCTCATTCCGGGCAGCTCAAAACTCCTCAAGGACATTTCCCTTCTCTTTTAGGCCACTTCCTCTAATTCTGAGTTAGAAAGAAATCCCCACAGGGGGAACAGGAGGAAACTCTTCAGGCAGGAGTCCTGTTCTTACCTTTTGCAGCACACACTGACTGCTGAACATCTTCCTATCACTTTTGTCTGGGAGCTGCAACCATCAAAGTTGCAGAATCCCCCCCGGCGCCTGCATCGTGCCGAACTTCCTGTTTCCATGGACAAAAGCACACACAACTATTACAGCAATAATCTAGGAGAGCAGGGTGCACTTGCAGTTCTGCTGGAAGGCAGGGATTCCTCCCATCCCACACCCCTGCCTATTTCCCTGGCATCGCTCCATCCCAAAACCCTGTCCAGTTGGAAACTCACTTGAGAAACCCCTCGGACTTCAATCCCCTGTTACCTTCTCATAATTCTCACAGGCACAGTCACTTCCAGGGATACTGAATTCCCCCTGGTGCAGGTTCACACTTTCCCCCATTTCCCGTTTTTCTCACCTGCAGCACCCTGGGCCAACAGGAGGATCAGAGGGAAGAGCAGGAACAGGATCTTCATGGCTGGTGGATCTCCTGGGTGTTCACAGGGCTGCAGAGGGGACACCAAGGCAATGGGGACATGCAGGAGCCCAGGTGGGGCAGGAGCCTGTGTTGACAAGCTCTGTGGCCCAGCAAACTGCAAAGGGGCTGCTCTCAACCACAGCTCTTGATGTTTCCTCTACTTTTTTCTCAAAAGATCTATGTGGTTTGTGCCACCCTGCCAATCTCAGGAGCATTTTAGTGTGACTCACTCTCTTGGAAAGCAATCACATAAGCAAATGCTTTTAAATTCTTTTCTCTGGTCTATTATGGTCTTCAATAGACCTTCCTCTAAAAACAGACTGCAGACCTAGGGCCAAGTGTTGCCAATTCAACCAAAGAACCAGGGAGTGACATTTGAAAAAGCAGAGAAAACAATTGTCATTGAATGTTACAGAACTAGAGCACTTTGACTCCTTCAGGCTTCATGAATCAAACATATGCCCCAAACAGCCTGAACAATTCCCTCTGCTTCCCTGGGCTCAGGAGAATCCTCCCAGCTCAGCTTGGCAGTGCCCATCCCCAACTCCAGAGCATTGCCAGGATTCCCAGCAAAGATATTCCCCATCACCAACTCATGTAGCAGCCAGAGGGCAGGGGGAAGTGTCTTGGTGCCCAGAAATGGTAACAGAATTCAATGTGTGGAATTTCTAAATGCCTGAAATGATGGGAAATCTCAGTACAAATGAAAGAAAAGGATCTCCTTACTTTTCTAATGAAAGTGCCCATTTCCCCAGAAAAGAAGTTTCTGGGTCCCTCCTGCAGCATCACGGCACTTTTCCAGACTAATCTGTATTTAGGAAACCTCAGTTTCACCTTCCACATGTTATGGGCTCTAAGACTCACATCAAGGCTTTTATTTCTTTCCCAGCCATCTCTGATGGCCAAACATTCCACCTGGATACTTCCAGCAGTTTTTGCTTTAGGACACTCTGCTGTCCTGCCCTTTGAGCTGAAACCCAGAGTGGGCAGGATTGCAGAGAGAGACCCCACACTCACCTCCCTGGAGAAGGTCTGGGTGTTCAAGCAGCAGCAAAGGCAGCAGGAATGGCTGTGTCCAGATGCCCTTGGGGCCAGGGAATGCTGCCTTGCCCCAGCCAGGCTGGATTTATAGCAGTGCTGGGGGTGGGACAGGCCCCAATAGCTGCTGCTGGCACAAGTGGCCTGGGCCAAGGCCAGAGTGGCCCATGAGTGTGGGGGTGCTGGGGCTGGCCCTGGTCCCTCCCTGCTGCAGGGGCAGAGGCTGAGGGGCCTGGTGGGGCTGTTGCAATCAATGTCACCGTTGTCCCCATGCAACACCTCTTGTGACACCCTCGGCACAACGGGCTGTGGGGCCAGAGGGGAAATCTTTGGGATGGGCACAGGAGCTGGTGGGTGCAGGTACAGGCACCACGCTAGTCCTGGGGGAAATGAGTCCTTCTTTCACAGATTCATCCTGGAGTGGTTTGGGTTGGAAGGGACATCAAAGATTTTTGGAAAGAGGGAGACTGACCCAACCAATGTTTATCAATCAGGCTCAAGTTTATTTGTTTCCTTGCTTACATTTATATTCTAAGTAATCAGCTAATACATATTGCAAAAGCCAAGCTCCTGATTGGTGGTGACTAAACAATAGCTTACTTCATGCTATATCAGCATATTGCAAAAGTCATATCACCTTCTAGTGTTCAGTTCCTCATTTCTCATGATCTCCGTTTCTCTCCTTCATCCTGTTATTTTCCCACAGTTCTGCCAAGAACATGCTGGCCTTGTCCTAGCTTCTAATGACAAGATTAATCTGAGAGCTATTGTGTCCCTTATCCTCTAACCATTCTTCAGCCATCTCCTCCACAGTAGATCATCTATTTCCAGCCCCTGCCATGGGCAGGGACACCTTCCACTATCCCAAGTTGCTCCAAGCCCTGACTAACCTGGCCTTGAACACTTCCAGTGATGGTGTAGCCACAGCTCCACACAGTACCCAAAGCTGAGGGCTTTACCACCCTCAGAACCAAGAATTTCTTCCTAATATCCAGTGTAACCCTGTCCTCTGTCAGTTTAAAGACATTCTCCCTTTTCCTGTCACTCCAGGCCCTGGCCCAAAGTCCTTCTCCAGCTCTTTTGGATCTCCTTGAGGCACAGGATGGGGTCTCCAAGGCCTCTCCAACCTTCTCTCTTCTCCAGGCTGGACACCTCCAGATAACTCGATCTCTGTGGTTTATGCTTTGGTATGTATGAGTCTGCTTTTTGAGTAATACAGAAATGAAAAATTCTTTTGACCCTTCTACTCCTTAACTCCATCACTGGGCAGAGTCTTGCTGCCAAGCCATCATCCTGAGGCCAATCTGAAATATTTTGTTAATGATGTCTATGGGTTTTACCTACACTTCTGAGGGCTAGCCTGGCTGAAACGTGGCTCTATTAATTAGTGAGATGGCATGATCAAGTGTGCCTTGAAAAATCAAAAACATTTTTAATAAAAAAAGGAAAATAATACAAAAAACAAAATCAAAGCTGAGCACAGTTCATAGACAAGTCTCCTACTTGCTACAACACCTTGAAGAGCCTGGAGTTTCTTTGTTCTCTCTCTTCAGTACTTAACAGATTAGGTGGGCTTTTTGGCCCAATGAGATGAACAACACACTTTGAGTTACATTCTTGGAGTCCAATCCACACTTCTGTGCTGGCTCCAAGCCAATTACAATGAGAAACTCACAGAACTTTCCACGTAACTCTTTAAAATGTCTGAAGGTAATCTGAGACTCTTTCCCTATTTGGAAGCACCTGCTGGAGATGTAAGGATTGCATCACCACAGATGTTTTGGAGAAAGAGAGTCAGGATAGAGGCAACTTCATAGGAAGTGAGAGGTGGATGAAGTTATATAATGAAACAGGATGGAAGCAAATGCCAATAAACAACAGCCTGGCATCTCTATCAAGAGCTTCATACTCAGCTGGAAATTTGGAATTGCCCAGGGTGGCATCCTTGGATAGTGAAATCTTTTTCAGTAGAACCAGAGCCACTCAATATGAGCACCTATGTCCATGGATCATGATCATGGAGGCATTTTCCAGTGGGGGTGAGGTCAGCCATGGCAGAAGACAACCATTCTAACCTCACATTGTGTCCAGGTGGGTGGAGAGCAGAAGACCCCCAGTTCTCTCCCTGCAGGGCTACCCAGGTTACCCATCTGATCCATGGGACCCCTTTGTGATGTCACCTTGAGGGGCACCTGGACAACTCCCCTGGGAGATCTGTTTTCCTCTAAGGCCCCCAAAGGTCTCCTGGAGGTGTCCCCAAGGGATCCTCCTAAGTGCACATGAGGTCAAGGGAGCCCCTCCCTGCCCTATGGTGGGATGGGGTGTGGAGCAGCACAGCCCCCAGCAGGGTCGCTGGCAAGGAGGGTCACAGTGGGCCCAGTGGGGAATGAGGGGTTTTAACCATTCCTGTTTTCCCAAGACAAGATCTCTGCACAGTAAGAAATAAGGAATTTTGGCACCTGAACTCATTCCCTCAAAGGGAAGCTGAGTTCTTTTAGCCAGCCTTTCTCTTGGCACTGTAGGTTGAGGTGTGTGTAGACCTGGGGAGATGTATGGCATGGAAAAACTCAAATTAAGGAGCAGTTTGCACCATAAATGGTTGCCCTCTGGGGTTTGTGTGTCAAACCCCAGGCAGGATCATGACCAAATTTCAGTGCATGTTTCAGTGACCAAAGCTAGGCAACAACAATTTATTTAGAAGGAGGGAAAGCAATGCAGACCACATTTGGGTTTACTCTACATCATAAAGCCTTTTGCATTGGCAATGAGAGGAATGTGAGGCTTTGCAGCAGGATCCAGTGGATTTAGGAGTAAGGAGATCCCAAGCAAATTTGTAGCCTTAGAAGAAATTTTCATTGCTCTTCAATGTATGGCTCATCAACATTTCCTACATTCCATGGACTGCAAAAAGGAAAAAAAAATCATATTTTCTTTCTGCTTGTATACCCTCCCTACTCACTTTCAGCCCATGTTTTTTTTCCTCCTGGACACAAATTCTTCCCAAAATAGTTCATGTCATTTGTAGTCATGTTGGGACAGCTCTATGTAATCATACCTGTGAGTAAGGAGAGTGTTTCGCTATTGTTTCAGGAAAAGCAGGGAATTAAAGTGATATCCCTAGATTCTGGGGTGAGTGCATTCATTCCTCAGCAAAAATATAAGGCTGTTTTTCATGTGATTATTTAATTTTGCAAGTTTTACAGCAGAAACCTCACCCTGTGCCTGATAGCATTGTCCAAATGCTTCTTGGACAACATGTAACACTTGAGTCAACACAGAACACTTGACTGTCCTCATGGCATAATTGCTTTTTTTCCCCCCTTATACCACATTTAAATATTCAGGAACACCTCGGGGTTTAGGAGACAGGCAAAATATTTAATATCTCTCTGCTCATCCTGCAGATGAGCCGCGGTGAACTCCAAACTCACTGTTTGCAGCAGGAGCGGAACCCAAAGCATTTTCCAACTTTAATCAGGTGGAAGGGACATCCTCCAAAGTGACAGCTCCCTCCTTTACAGAAAAACATTTCCCTCCGGGGTGAAGACAAACCTGCAGGAAGAACAAAAAATTTCTTCCCCCTTGCTCTGCAGGGCAGGGAATTGCAGTAGAAGAGTTTCTCATTCCTTGAGCTGTCTTTGTCACCAACATCCCACCTTGGATGTTCCAAAAGGTGAGGTTACAAAGCAGGTCTAGCACCAGCACTGGAGCTGATTGATTCATTCCTGACTGGCTTCTAGCAGTTTGAAACAGAATCAGTTAAAATGTGTTGGGAATTTTTCTCCAGGTGCACAAAGCATCCCTTTCTAGCATCTCTTTCCCATCTTACCTGGAGAAACCTGGAGCGCCAGGAAGAGGAGAGAAAAAAGCAGGTAAAGGATCTTCATGGCTGAGGATTTGCTGTGGCACTGCTGGGAAAAGGACCAAGAAGGATGTAAGACAGACAGACCCTGGGATCTGCAGTCTCCTGAACTACACAAACTCTGTGCTAATAAAAAATTACATTTATATTAACTTTATCTTCAAGCTTTCAAAAATAATCAGTAAAACCCATAGGGAATCCTGACTATTGTGTGGGGCAAAATGCTTCCTGGACATTGTGATCCTTAAGTTACTTTAATAATTTGCTTGCTTAGATTTCTTTCTCATTTTGCAGATTTTCCTTAGCCAGAATAGAATCATGGAATTTCAGAGTGGGATGGGTTTGGATTGGAAGAAACCTTGAAACTCATTTTGTTGCAACCCCCAGGGCTGAAACAGCTTCCACTAGAGCAGGTTATTCAAAGTCCCATCCAACCTGGCCTTGAATACTTCCATAACTTTTTAGCTAAATGATTTTGTGTACTAAATAAACAACATAAAACAATTTTAGGTGATAATACTGTAAAAATAACAAACTTCAGGACAAAAACTCATTTTGTAATGTTTGAATTTATCAAGAGATCAATTTGCTCAACATCTCCAGTCTTGGTCTACAGGCAGCAGTTCTAGAATGGAAAAGTACAATCAAATCAATTCCCATTTGAAAAGAAAATTTTAAAAGCAAACATATGATACCCTCATTGGAAGAGTTGAAACTAATATTAGGATTAGCTTTAAAAGGCAAGATAGCCTAGAAGGGTGCTTATGGATAAAGAAGGGGCAGTTAATGTTTCATATCCTGGCATTAGGACTGTTCTGATCTGTCACAAATGATGGTCTCTCAAGCAAGGAATGGAAATGAGATTGTGCAGAAATGTCCTGTTGCTGAGAACAGAATTAATAGAGGGTGACCCAAAACTCTTTCAAACTTAACATTAGAAATTTCCACAATTTGCTATATATTTGAAACTATCAGGTGAAATAAGGAGACAAAGTGAATAATTCTGAAAATGAAATGAGAGTTTTAACATAGAGACATTAAAATACAATCTATAAAATATTTATTGTATACTATATTAAAATATAAAAATACATTAATACAATTTAATAGCTATTAGGCATTATGCAAATATTGTATAACTATTTATAATATGTTGATATTCAAAGGCTATCTATTTAATAGAAATATATAGATATGGACATGTAGATTTCCACTGAGAGGTCACCAATTTTTTTGGACCAAAGACCTCTCTAAAGTAATCTGAACCAATCAAACATTTATTTTTCCTTGGACTTAGGAAACAGAGAATTTTTATTAAAGCATTCTAGGTATTAGCATATATTTGAACTACTTATTCACCATGTCCAATCTTCCCAAATCTTAGGTTAGTTACATATAAATTAAAGTTAATAATGCAGAGGTTTGGGTTTTTTGGTTTTTTTTGGAGTTGGATTTTTCAGGAAAAAACAAAAGCTGACATTGAAAGAAAAGAACTGAGACATTACCAGGTATCAGGTGAGCCCAGAAGCCAAACAAGTCTTACTCGTGGTCCCTTCCCTCCCGAGGACTTTAGCTCTGGGACTGGGATACTCTTTTGTAAGGTGAGTCCCAGGAGAGACTGACAAGTCCTTTCTCTTCCCAACCATTCATTGAACCAATCCAAAATTTGCCCTTTTTTTTCCTGGTGGCATCTAACCCAATCAGAAATCACCTGCTTTTAATTTCCCAATGATAGAACAGGGTTTCCTTCTGAGCCCGTTTAAGCTTTTTTCCTGGAAAATTCCACGTTTTTCTTGCAATACCTCTTGTGACACTCCAGTTTGTGTAAGATACGTTAACCCACCATGGTATGTGTCAATCATCTTGGGACATAGGTTGAACTGTCCCTGCTTAGGAGCAGCTTAAAACCTTGCAATACAACTCATCTGTGTGTTCCCTGCAATACCAGTTAATTTTCTGTTCCATCAATACAGAATCTAAGAACACAGAAAGGATATATTAAACTAAAACAAATGTCCATTGGCTTCCTGTACCTTATTTTGGTGCATTTTGTTTTGTTCAGGTGTTGTAATACTGGACACACAAAGGAAGAGGTAGATAGCAGAAAGTTAGGCAGGAAAGTTTTATTTTAATATTTTTGACTTTATTTCTATACACTTTTTACAGAAGGCAAAAGATTGGCTACACAGGTTTCCACCTCTTTGACCTCATAGGTGAACATCACTATTAATCATATTTCTCCTCCCAGAGGAGAAATATGAAAACAAAGTAGATAATTCTAAACAAATACATAGTTTACATGAAGTTGGGTGAGAATCCTCACTACAAAATTTCAAACACCCACAAGGCAAGAAAACTGAGGAGGACACTCAGGAACCTTGTTCATTGAAGATGCTTGACCAAAACAAAATGTACCAAAATGATGTGAATACATCTTGGTTATGTCCCTGGACACCCTGATGGAAAACATGTACATTTAGGCAAATCCAGTGCCAGAGGATGCCTTTGGACCCTCAGACCTCAAAACTCCTGCTTGAGCTTTTTTCCCAAGACTCTAGTTGATTTTTTGATACTACTTGTGATACTACTGTCTTCCACAGGGCCTTCAGCTGTTCATTCCAAATTCACGTTCTGCCTTAGATGAGCATTCCCTTTTGTTTATCTGCCCTCAGTCTGCCAGCTGTTGACCTCTGCTTCTTCTGCCATGGGAAGCAACATCCAACTTCTGCATGGATGGAGCACCTCTCCTGTAAAGAGATGGAGAGAGCTGGGGGTGTTCAGCCTGGAAAAGAAAAGGCTCCAGGGAGACCTTGAAATCCATCTTAGTATCTAAAGGGGGAGTGTGAAAAGAAGGGAGGGGGACTTTTTATATGGGCAGATTGTGACAAGACAAGGGGAAATGGTTCTAAACTGACAAAAGGCAGGTTTGCATTAGGTGTTAACAAGAAATTTTTCCCTGTGAGGGTGGAGAGGCCCTGGCATAGGGTGCCCAGAGAAGCTGTGGCTGCCCCTGGATCCCTGGAAGTGTCCAAGGCCAGGCTGGACGGAGCTTGGAGCAATGTGGAATAGTGGAAAGTGTCTCTGTCTGCACTGGGGAGGTTGGAATGAAATGTTCTTTAAGGTCCCTTAGAATCTAAACCATGTTATGTTTCTATGATTCTGAGATATGAAATGCATTTTTAGATCATATTTTACTTTAAACCTCCCTTCATTCAACAAACAAATGTTGTTCAAGCAGTATTTTAGCATAATATATGGAATACGTGGTAATAGGTAATGATACATCTGCTAATTTGAGTGATTGGTGTCTCTAACTGACCAAGACCTCTGCAAATGACACCATGTCCTACAGAACCTTTAGTACCAAAATTCAACTGAAATATTTTCATTGCTGACTGGCAGTTTAGTTCCTACTCATTTAATTTTTTCATTACTTTGATATTAAGGTCTTAAGTTTAATCATTGAATAGTCTGAATTGGAAGGGACTTTTGAAAACCCTCTGCAATGAGTAGGGACATCTTCAACTAGATTGGGTCAGCCCAGAGCTAGTTCAGAGCCCAATCCAAGTACACAGGTACACAGAGGTGTACAGAAATTATCTATATCCATGTAAAAACATGCCTATAAACCATTTCCCTTACAAGCATACCCTGACACAGCTTTTTAGTCTCTAGATAATTTTTATATGTGATCTGTTTCTGCAATAGGGCCAAATGGAAATTGAATTTCTGGTGTGTCTGCCAACATCTGGTCACAAAACTGAAAAATGGAGGGAATAAAATTGCAAAAGTTGCAGTTGCTTCACCCCTTACCAAGTGTTTGTGGTTAACTTGCCATCTGTTAAACTTACCCAACCTAATTCCTCAAGGAAACAAAGGTGCCTTGTTAATTTTTATTGTGTGTAAGATCCTGTGTGCAAATACTGTCAAGGGCTTGGCTTTAACACTGGGCACGCTTGGCTGTGTTTAATATAAATTTCATATGGTCACAGGCCCATCCAAGCCATCAAAAATCCTCTGCCTGGACCGGGGGAAGGGAGATCAGAGGAGGGGTGGAATACCTTTGACAGAACTCACCAAGGTTTTGGGTTGTGGCTTTTAGATTATGGACAATCTTTCCATCCCCATCTGCAGCTCCCTATTCTTCTGGGTAAGAGACTTTTAATTACTATAATTATAATTTATTATTATTGTTATTATAATTATTTTGTGTAATAATACCGTGCTGAGGAGCTGCTGTGCCTGATGCATGTGGGATATACTCCAAAGGGAAATGCCCTGAAAGGAGGCTGCAAAGTGTCCAGAAAATAAATGTCTTTCAACCTTTTAAAATCACAATGTTTGAGTAATTTTACCAAGATCACCTTCCAGAGAAGAGGGAGGATCTTATCTCCACTGTAGGAGTTTCTATCTAGCACAGAAGATGAGGCAATTAGGAGTAAAAAGGAGAACCTTAAACTCTGCTCCTAGTAGTTTACTCTTGAAAATAAAAAAAAGGAAATATTAGGGATGTATTTCAGTAGTGTTACCCCTAATTAAAATGCTTCAAACTGTACACAAAATGTATTTAATCAAGCTCAATACTTTAATGATTATGCAGGTATCTTGAGTAAATGATGAGATTAACATCTGCGTGAATAACTGTGGCTCTATCTTTTGACAGCTAATTAAAGGTACTGGGTACAAGGGTAGAATCCTTTCTTTTATTGAGAACCACAATGTGACTGCCAGAGATGTGTGTGTGATCAAAGCTCCTTGTCACAAGCCAGGTACCCAAAAGTTTCTAAAATTCAAAGAACCTTTGTAAACCTTTGTTTTCCTGGAGAAAAATGTCAGTAGTAATCTCACCAAATTTCAGATATCCTAGAAGGAAATATTGAAGTACAAACTATTTTCACTATTTTTCCTTTACGGATAATGGAGAGAGACTGTTCTATGGACTTTTAAGAGACATTTGCAATCAGATTGTTAGAAATAAAACACAGAAGTAACAGTAGGGATAGGAGAAACCCAGAAACATTGCAGGAGGAGGAGTTTTGCAGTAGGAGCCATGAGCACTAATTCTGCAGAACAGCACAAGTGCAGCTGTGTCTCTCACAGAGACAGAACTTGCTCTTCAAAGGGTTTTTTTAAATGTGTTGTCCCCTCTCCAAACCCACCCAGAAAGTCTTTAGGAGTCCAAACCATCTGAGTTTGGGAATACATTCCACTGGGCACTGTTGTGTGGCTGTTTAGCAACTGCTTTTAAAGAGACAACCAAATCACTATGTTGAACATCCATAACTCTTGGGAATATGTATTTTTAGTTTCTTTCCCCTTTTTCTACATTTTCCCCATTTTGTGTTGCTGGTATGTTTCAAAATGCTCCCAATTTTCCTTTTCAAAAGGCCCACTCAGA
Organism: Zosterops lateralis; assembly: GCF_965231275.1. Lineage (NCBI taxonomy): Eukaryota > Metazoa > Chordata > Aves > Passeriformes > Zosteropidae > Zosterops > Zosterops lateralis. Next base: position 110,591,815 of record NC_139764.1, on the reverse strand, counting down.
AGCAAAATTTCTCCGATGCCTCCAGGCCCTCTGAAGGAAACATTTATCTCCACTGCCAGGCCATGAGGGCGAGGAAAAGGAGACACAAGCACAGGTTTGAGCCCATATTTTGTTTCTTGCAATCAGAAAGGAAGGTCCACTTTGAGACTGCAATGACTGCTCCTTTAGGTACTGAGGGCTCCTTATTTGTAAAATTGCAGAAAGGTTTGGGTTGGAAGGGACCTTAAAAATCATCCCAAGTCCCTACCAAGAGCAAGAACACCTTCCACTGTCCCACGTTGCTCCAAGCCCTGTCCAACCTGGCCTTGGACACTTTCAGGGATCCAGGGGCAGCCACACCTTCTCTGGGTACCCTGTGCCAGGGCCTCACCACCCTCACAGGGAAAAGGTTTCCCTCCGTCCCTACAAAGAATCACCCGAGGTTCAACCACATGAATGCCACAATAACTGATTTTTTTAAAAAAGGAGAGGAAAGAAATAGTTTCCACATTGTTGTCTGGGTCGTGTTTGTGATGTTTGCATCACTGCAAGGGAGGATTGTGGCAGCTTTTCATTGCAGCAGGACCTGGTGCCTCCAGGAGCGATGGGATCAGGGTGATTCCCAGGAGCTGCTCAGGAGAAGCTGGAAGGATCTCCAAGGCAAAGCCAGGGACTCTTCATCTAGTCCACCCCCTGCATGACGAAGGGAGAGTCTCAGGCTACACACCTGTAGGTTCTCCGCAGAGATGTTCTCTTTATCTCATGACATCAGAGCAGAGGCTGCCTGGGATGGGAACTCCCCCTCTATGCCAGCAGGTTTGGCATCAGAGAAGTGAGACAGGTGGCAGGAGCTGTGCCTCTAAAGAAGTTTCTCTGGAGGAAAGATAATGAGGATATGAGCCATTCCCACAGAGATCCCTGCATCTCTACTCACCTTCTGCAGCAGGAATATCCATTGCTGCAGTCTCCAATCCAGTAATAGGGGTGACGACAAATCCCCGGGACGCAGCGTCCGTTTTGGAGCGAACAAGAATGATCCAGCCTAGGAAACTCTTGTTGTCCTGCACAGCACAGAGAGAAGAGTAATTTACCAAGAAAGTGATCAAAAGTGAATATAGTCTTCTTCTTTACTCCCCTCACTCCTTACCTGCAGCCCCCTGGAGCACCAGGAAGAGGCCAAGCAGGAGCAGGTGAAGGATCCTCATGGCCACAGCTGGGATGTGAATTCTTTACCTGAACTGAGCAGAGAGTACAAGGTCGAACAACAGTGGACAGAGAATTCCCTTCTGGCCAGGAACTGCTTTAAAAATGTGCCCAGAGACACCAAAGCCAAAATCTTCATCCAGTGGATTTGGACAAAGAAGGGAGTGAAAACATCATCTTTGGAGATATTAGCAATTTCAAGGAATGCATCTCTAAACAACCTGACCTAATTAGTACAAGAGTCAGGCTAGAAACTCCTGGATTAGCTCAAACCCCAAAAATTTCTAGGATTCTATGGTGTTTTGGTGGTGGTTTTCCTTTTCTTTATTCTTTTATTTTGGTTTTACTGCAGTGAAAAAAAGATATCCCAGATCTCTTCAGCACCGAGCAGGTTACTCTGGTACCAGCACAGTCCTATAAATTATCCCCCTTCCACATATTGAAGTACATAAAGAGTTCAGAGAAGGAGCCAATCTTAATCCTTAGGAAATTCTAAAAAAAGCCATCTCTATCTTTTCAATATTAATTAAGGTAGCAACTCATTCAAAATGTTATTGCATTCAGGCAAGACGTGGCTCAAAATGCAAAGCTCAGCTGCTGTGCTGGCTGGGTGTCTGTTTCTAGAGTAAAACAGACATTTCTGTCTCTGATGCCTCAAGGGAAGGTTCCCAGGTCTCTGCTCCCCTTGGAGATCAGCAAAGCCAGTGTCCTCCTGGGAGCCCTGCAAGCAGCCAATCCATGGTTCTACAGAACATGTACACACAGGAGGAACTCGCTGGAGTAAAGGGAGGGAAGGGGTTGATAATCAAAGCAGAAACTTGAGACTGATGAAAGGAAAAGAGGTTTATAGAGATGGAGAGGTGAGGGTGGCTCTTCAGAACCAGACAGAGTTACCCGAGGAGAAGGGGGAGGATCACTGCTGCTCCTGCTGTCCCGTGGATGCACCACACCCCAACACACCTATAAAGGGTTGGGGATGAGCTGATGCAGCCACTGGCCAATGAAAAGAAAAGCCTTTTCCAGCCTGTGTTTTGTTTCTTCCAATGAGAAAGGGAGGCCCACTTTGGGACTGCTTTCACCGCAGAGCCCCAGCTCTTTGTGCAACCCATCTTAGACCCACCAAGTTGGTGTAAGGCACGTTAGACCACAGGGTGATGTAAAATACCTGGAGACCTGCAGTGAGGGCTCCTTCTGATCCTGAGGGCTCCTTGTTTGTGCAATCCCAGAGTGGGCTGGAAGGGACCTTAAAGATAATCCAATTCCACTCCCTGCTATGGGCAGGGACACCTTCCACTACCCCAGGATGCTCAGAGCTTTGTCCATCCCAGCCTTGAACACCTTCAGGGATCCAGGGGCAGCTACAGCTTCTCTGGGCAACCTGTGCCAGGGCCTCACCACCCTCACAGGGAAAAAATTTCCTCTCTTTCCCTGGAAAATAATCACTGATAATGTCACCAGTTTCCCCTGGTGACTGCTGTAGTGCTTTACAGATCTTCTGGACCAAGGAGTCAGGACAACCAGAAACCTTGATGCCCAGGAGGGATCTCAAAACTGCATCAGGAAGAGGACAGGAGTGGGCTGTGGAAATCTATGTGGATTTTAAGAAATCTCACTGCTGGGGTGTATCTCACTCCTCAAGGTGTATCAGCTTTGCAGCTGCTCAAGTGTCCTGAAGGAAAAGGCAGCTCAGATGTCCACCTTCAGGTCAGCACAATCTGGGGTTTGTTCCGAGATGGGCCAACTCCACATGGGATAAATCATGGCTTTACAATGCAGTCAGGGAAGCACAGACAAATATTTCTGATGCTTTAGAGATGTGAAGCTCAATTTCTGCTCTCTGGCTCTCCAAGCAGCACTTTTATCCTCGTATTTCCAGGGATTTAGAAGCAGCTGGCAAACCCTGTTTGCTTGTGCCTTCCCTGAGCTGGGGAATCTTTGCTGTGGGAGAGATGCAATTCCCAAAGGGAGCAGGGGCGGCTCACTCCACATTACTGCCCAAAATACCCAGCAGCAGATGGGATTTCCAGACAGGGTTTGGCCAAGTCAAGTCTGGGCAGTTTTCCATAGGGCTGTCCAAGGTCACTGGATGGACAGCAGGGCTGTTCCCCCATGGATTTCATGCCACTTTTTTGCCAGGTGTGGAGGTGCTGTGAGGACAAAGGTTGGGCAATCATATCAAAGGTCTGTCTTCCTTCCTGTCATTTGCACAGGGGACGCTGGAGAAAGAGGATGGCAGAGAGAAGGTGAAGGATCCTCATTGCTTCAAGTGTCTGGGGACATCCCCTTGTCACAGGTAAGCTGAGGTGACATATGGACACACAGGGTTTAACCCAGTGGCTTTCAGGCCAGCTCCCAGAGGGATTTAGGGTGCTCTGGACTGGCTGAGATCTCCTCCTGGGACTGGTGGAAAAGGGTCAGGAGAGAGGAGAGCAAGCCATGGAGGAGGGATGGGACACAGGGACATCTCAGGCAGCACTTGTCTAAGTGTGGGCAAAGGAACTGGCACCTGGATGTTCACTGGGAACAAAGTCTGAGGTGTGCTGAGTGATAAAAAATCAACTGGGATTTAGAAGAGTCCTTCCATGTGTTCATTTTAGCAATATCTTATATAGAAATATATCTACATTAGTGTGGATTTGCTAGGAGGGCTGCAGAGAAACAGGAGAGTAAGAAATATCACTATAGAATTTGTCTACGTTTAAATAAACAGTTACTGAAATTAATACCCCGACTATTCCTGAGTAAATCACAGGTTAGAATATCGGGATTATTCTCCTCTATTTGCATCTTCTTCAGTGAAGATAAAATATAAAGCACTTAAAGAAATTTGGCCTTTGTTTTTCCTGGAATATTTATAGATTATATGCACAGGCATACAAATATATATTTCTGCTTGGAGAACATAATTTTGGGGGCTCCACACAATGTCCTTTGCAGTACTCCAGGAAAAGGGAACTGAGTAAGACATTTAGCATCCAAATTCTTTCAGGATGCAATAGTAATTGAATTACAATATTCATTCTTTAATTGCTTGTGTGTAACCGGCAAGAAACAGGTGAAATGTATCACTTTTGTAATCATGACTGGCCAAAACAATGCTTAGAGTCAATAACAGTATGTTGAAATCAAAATAAGAGTTAATAATAGTATTTAGGTTATTTAAAGGAAGTTTACCATCAATCATAAGAATAAATAAAATTAATTAGTTAAAGATCTTATCCACATCCTGAAATTTAAGCTTGGATTTGCTTTCTTCCACTTTGGGCAGGCAGCACATGAACCAAGTGGAAAAGCAGGAAGAAAGAATAATTTTATCCTATTTTAATCTCCTTTTCAGGGAGTTACCCCAAAATCTCAGTTCAGGGCTCTGTGCCTCTAAAAACTCATTTATATATTTAATATTCACACTGTCTATTTCTGCTTCTTTACATTTCATCACTTGAGTTATTTAAGTTTTTTTGGGTTTTTGTTAAAGAACAAAATCAAAATCCAAGTAATAGAAACAAATGCTCTTCCATATTATAAAGCAAATATACACATTCTTCCAATTAAATTGTACAGGAATGGGATTTTAAATAGCTGTCTTTTTCTGGGGAGCCAGTTCAGTGCCCAGCCACCCTCTGGGTGAAGGACTTTTCCTGATATCCAACCTAAACCTGCCCCAACTTTGCCTCATTCCATTCCCTCGAGTCCTGTCCATATGATTTTGAGAGCAGTGACTGGTTTCTTGTCCATCAGGATTCCACAGCAGATGCAGAGCAGGGAGGGCTTTGAGTCTGGCCTGTCAGAAAACATCATTCACTCACATATCAGCACTGGGAATCAAAAGACATCAGAATAATTAAGGAAGGAATATCCATAAAACCCTGCTGTCAGAATAATTTACCTACTCTTCACTGAAGAAGTTTGCTGGAGGAGAATTTCAGCATTAGCTCTTGGTTGCCATCTTCTGGGAGAGACCCGGGTAGGTGGATGCTCTTTGGAGTACAGGAATGCTGGGCTTTTTTCCTGGTGCTATGAATGAAAACACAATATCTGAAAACACAATTTCTTTTGGTGCTATGAATGAAAACACAATATCTGGGCTCACAGGTGCCTTCAGGGTTCAGGTTAAACCAGTGCTGCCATCAGTTTCTGTAGTCCAGACCCTCTGAGGGCACATATTTGACCAAAATATTTTTGTGAAAGTTGTTTCCTTTGGCCACCTGGAACCAGAAAGGCTGTGTGGAAGCAGGTGCTTCCCTGGAATTAATTATTCAAACAAAATTATTTTCTGTGGGACAAGCAGAACACGGTTGTGGCAAATCCCTGAGAATGAAAGAGTGACCAGCAAGTCAAGGGAGGGCAATTTGCTCTTGTGACATCCTACCTGGGGTCCCCAAAATAAGGACATGGAGAGAGTCCAGAGGAATCCACAGAGATGTTCCAAGAGCTGGAGCCCCTCTGCTCTGGAGCCAGGATGGGAGAGCTGGGGGTGCTCACCTGGAGAAGAGAAGGATCCAGGGAGAGCTCAGAGCCCCTTCCAGACCCTAAAGGGGCCCCAGGAGAGCTGGAGAAGGGCTTGGGACATGGGATGAAGGGACAGGATATGGGGAATGGCTTCCCACTGCAAGAGGGCAGGGCTAGATGGGATATTGGGAAGGAATTGCTCCCTGTGAGGGTGGGGAGGCTGGCACAAGGTGCCTACAGAAGCTGTGACTGCCCCTGGATCACTGGAAGTGTCTAAGGACAGGTTGGGACTTGGAGCAGCCTGGGACAGTGGAAGGTGTCCTTGCCCATGGCAGGGGGTGGAATGGGCTGAGTTTTAAGGTCCCTTCCAACCCAAACCAGTCTGGGATTCCATGAACACTGAGGAGTCTCACCTTTATTTCACACTGGGGAGTCATTGCAAAATGTGACCTTCCCTAATTCAGCTGTTATGCGGCTGTGGATGCACCCCCAGGCTCCAGCCCTGCAGGGTTAATTCCCCCTGGATCCCAAACTGTGTGTCCCAGGCCATCGTTTCCCACCTCCCAGGAGGGATCAAAGTGTTGGGCACACACCGGGGCAGTGCGAGGCATTTTTGGGAAGAGCCAACTCCTGTTCCAGGGAAAGGGGAGGGAGTTCATGAGCACTCACCATCCCCCATCAGCTGCTGGGAATTGCTGGGACAAGTCCATGTCCTTGGCCAGCTGGTCTGTGGCAGCTCTGTCACCCACAGAATGTATAAAACCAGTTTTTCTGGGGTGAGACATCACTCTGTGGAGATCCCCTGGAGTGGAACCAGGTGGGACCCTCTCCTCAGGTCCTCTTGGCTGAGCTAAAGGTGCAGTTTTCGCACCAATTTCAACCAAAGAGGAGAAAAACAAGTAATTTTTGATCAAATTTGTTGCTCCTCCAAAAAGAAATTAATCATCAGAGATGTAGAATACTGCAGGTTAACTAAAGCCCTGTGAATATCTGAAATGGTCAGTGCTTGGGATTTCAGTAATGCTGATTATTACCCTCAGTGATGGTGATTCTTAATTACTAAATTAGTTGGTATTATTTTCCAAAGGTAGCTGGAATCTGCAGTGAGAAATGATGGGGGAGAGACAGTTCAGGGCTTCCAGGATGGATAGATGGCTCCTTAGATTTTCTGTAAGATATCTCATATCTCAAGGAGTAGTTACTGGCTTGTAAGCGAAAAAATTACCATTATTTGAGTAATTAAAGCTTTTAGGGGTTTATATTCAAAGAAATTGGAAAAGCTTAAGTTATTAATTAAATGAAATGGATATTTTAGTCATTAAATAACTTGCTTTGAACATGAAGCACTGTACTGTATGAGCTGCCATGATTAAAGTTAACTCCATCCCAGCCAGACTCAGCAGAGTTGCTCAAATAAAAAAATTGATAAAAATATTTTTAGTCATAAATACATTTTACCAATGTTATGCAGTATATATTCAAATTTATCTTTGTTTAATTTATTTTCCTGTTATTTCTATAGATTCATTCTTGAACATTTACTTTATTACATAATGGCCAATATTTATTTAAAAATTGCAGTTAATTTGTCATTCATAGTGTTTGTGGTGGGTGATGACAAGTGCAGGTCACATGCATGACTTCTTTATGGTTTTTTTCTTAGCATCTGCTGTATTTGGTGGCACTGAATTCGGACATGAAGATCTTTTCCTTTTTCTTTGCTGTTCTCCTCTTAATGCTCCAGGGCACTTCAGGTAAGAGTGAAATAAACTCTAAGGAAATGCAGAGGGAAAATTGTGAGTATGGAAAAAAATACAAATAAGAATACGAACAAAAATAGAAATAAGAGGAATATGAACAGGAACAGGAATAGGAATAGGAATAGGAATAGGAATAGGAATAGGAATAGGAATAGGAATAGGAATAGGAAAAAATAGGAATAGGATTAGGAAGAGGAAGAAATGGAAATGGAAATGGAAATGGAAATGGAAATGGAAGTAGAAATAGAAATAGAAATAGAAATAGAAATAGAAATAGAAATAGAAAGGGGTTTAGTCCCTTTTGCTTATGGCCAAAGGGCTGCCAGAGTGTTGGGCACATTTTTACCAGTGACCAGACACCAAATGGATGCACTGAACCCTCCAAATTTGGAAAATAAGGGAATTTAATGGCGTGGAAGTGACCTAACCTTCAACATTGCTGCCATGCTACAGCCTGGGAAGGCAAATCACCATTCTGCATTGGGTTTTTTTTGTAATTGTCCCCAGGTTTCCTGCGTGCCCCCAGCACAGAGGTGCAGTGCAGACAGGCTGGGGGGTCCTGCTCCAGCCACCGCTGCCCCCCGCCCCACACCAGAGCCTTTGGACGCTGCCAGCAGGGAATTCCCTGCTGTAGGACCGTGGTGAGTCCAGGAGGTGATGGATCCCACACCCACAGAAGGGTTGGAAGGGGCCTTTCCAGGTCATCTATTCCACCCCCATTGTCATGGACACTTTCAACAAGATCAAGCTGCTCCAAGCCCCGTCCAACCTGGCCTTGAACATTCCCAGGGATTTCTTGGGGTTTATTACTCATTTATCATTCATTTTTGTGCATCCAGTCTGCCCTTTACTCCTCCAGCACAAGCTGGCAAAGAGCAGAGACTCTGCACACTCAGATATAGGATTTCCTGAGGATTTCCTCACCGCTTCCCTCTGTGGCATTAATGATGCAGCTCAAGTGCCTCGTGGGAAAGGTCACAGTGAAACCTCTTTGGCAGAGGGAATTAATTAGCCAGAAATGAGCTCATTTTGCTGCTGTTCCCATTAGCTGGTTGAAGCTGCTCATGATGAGTAGTACTGGCTTCCAAGGGCACATCTCTCCATGTGCACTGTCCTGAGGTCTGGGATTTTTGAGTCAGATTCATAGGAAACCTGCATGTTCCACCTTGCAAAGGCTGCCTGGTCCCATAGTTGGAAGGACAGCCTGAAAGTCATGTTTTCCCAGATCTTTTTTTCTCAGGTTCCATCAACTTCCTCTTCTGGACAAAATCAAAATATTTGGTCTAGTGAAAGGTGTCCCTGCCCACGGTAGGGAGTTGGAACCAGATAGTCTTTGAAGCCCATTCAAATCAAAATAATTCTTTATTTCTGGGATTAATTTATTCTTTTTCCCCTCAAATCCCTTAGTGGAATCCTAAAGTTCACCCCATATCTTTATTCCAATATCAAACTGCAGCAACAAATATCCCTGAATATTTACACTCTGCCTCCACTGATTCTAACATTTCATTTGCTGGTTCTTTTTTTCCCTGTTAAATGCTGCAAATAAATACTTTCATTTTTGGATAAACTTACTTAAACTTTCTTCAAGATTCATAGGAAGAGATGCTAAAAACAAAGCATGAGCAGCAGAAACACTTTTTTCCATACCAGAAATTTTAAGAAGAGTAGGTAGCTTCAGGCACAGAGTGTGGTCAATTCATGATTAACTGAATAGAAAAGCAATTTATGATTAAAATTCAGCAGCAGCAGGACTGTGACTATCCTGAAGAATTGGATTCAGGAATATCAGCCCTTGGTGTTCATTCAACCCCTTCTGTACATTTTATTTAATTCCTTTTCTGGTTGTAAGTGCAAAATCTGAAAGTTTCTTCCATTTTTTTCTGCAGTATGATTAGTGATCACTGACATCTCAGATGGGCTAACCAGAGCTGCTGGCAGTTTAAGGGATGCATCATCCCATTGGAAAATCTGGAATTCTGAGCAGAAAATATGCATTTGGCACATGGAGGCACGGGCCACAATGTGAACAACAGAAAGAGAACAAACCCCTCCGCAAACAGCCTCAATGACTTGAAGAAAATCCAAAGCAATGCTTGAACCACCCAGAAAAAAATTGTATTTGCCATTTTTTAAAATGTTTTGCTGCTGAAATTTTATTGTGTCAACCAACATCTGTCCCCGAGAGGTCACCAGCCTGCAGGAGTTTGTGACTGTGAGAGGATGCAAAGTTCTTCCTTTGGCCCCCAGAATAGCTATTCTTTTATCATTGTTATTATTATTTTATTTTCCTTTGGGAGATCAGCAATAATGTGAGCAATGCCAGAATGCTCAGCTAAGGTGTTTATATGTCGTAGTCTATACATCTCAATAAATTTTAATAAACTTGCCCTGGAAGATCTGTGTTTGATCCTTATCCCTGCGAGGTATCACCTCCTTATCCCTGCGAGTGTTAAAAATGGGGAGGAGACAATGTTTTCTCCTTAAAAAGCCTTTATTGATCAGCTCTCAAGGGGGTAGCTCGAGAGATGGTCTGAGTCATTGCTGCTCTTCCTGGTCCACTGTTGAGGAGGAGGGGTGTTGGGAAAGACGGGACAGGAAGGACTTATGAATATGACTGCATGGCAAGAAATACTGTGGATGTAAAACCTGAGTGAAATAGGAATGAAAGCCAGCTTCGAGATGTGTGCATGGCAGGCAGGAAGATGGTGATTAGCTAACAAAAAGACAAGAATGTTGTCTTTCCACCTTGGCAAAGACATCCGGGAACAAATGCATAAGAAAGAAGTCTATAGAGAGTAAAATGACATGATAATGCAGTCGTTCTTATAGGCTGCATGCAAAGTTTGTAGGTTTTGTATCTCACGCCAGTTGGTCAATGTGAATTAGAATATTCAACAGAAAAAAGGATATATTGTATTGTAACAAGAGGATCGCTCTCTTATCCTCTCTTGTCCTCTCTTCTCCGCTCTTCCCCACTCTTCTCCCCTCTCTTGTCTTGTCCTGGCTCTCCTACCTTTTGCCCTTACCTCTCTCCTCTGGCCCTCTCACCCTTCTTCCCTTATCTTTCTTGGCCCATCTCCTCTCCTCTCTCTCACCTCCCTTGCTCCTGCTTTCTCCCCACGTTTTTCCCTGCTCCTGCCCCGTTTTTACCCCTTAGCTCTCTTCTATCTCTCTCTCTCCCCATTCTCTGTTTAGGGCTTTGCTTCAGCCGAGGCTGGTGGCTGGAAGCAGGCCTGCTTTACCCACCACCCTTGTAATAATAAAGCCACGTGTTTCTAGAACATCTCAGGTGTGCAGAGTTCCTTGTCCCTGCCATCCACGGAAAAAATCCCTACAGAAGGGCAATTCAGCTTGCAGCTTCTGTCACTGCAGAGCCACGAGTCCGCCCTTGCAGGTGTTCCTGGAGCTCACTCAGGCCGGCCTGATTCAGGGGTATCTCCCCCTTCTTGGGCACCTTTTAAGTTACAGCAATGTTATAAATGCAACAGCAAAAATCGGATTAACAAAGAAACAATTTATTAATAAAACAATCCCAATCACCGATAAAAAGAGAAAACCACAAATAGGATTCGCAGCGCAGCGCTGGGTGGATGAGGGGACTGCACTCTAAGGCTTTCGGTTTTCCCAAATCCACACTGAGCAGATTGCAGCTCAGGGTTTTGTAGGGGTTTTCATGTCCCGAGGTGAAACAGGTGCCCAGGATAGTCCAGCAAATAGTCCAAATAATTTTCGGATGGGCTTCCCGGATTTGTCGAACTTTGCAGATCGTATTCCGGGAAGGTCCTTTTCACATGTGGATGGAGCCCGCCGGCCCATGGTTATTTCAATGTGTATTACTCAGCGGAGAATTCTCTTTTTCGGAGAATTCTCTTTTTCGTTTGGAGAGGAATTTCTCTGTCTGGGTGCGATGCCGATTCTTATCTGGGTTGGCTAGTGTCTTTGTTCCTCCTGATGGCTCCTGTCCCGTTCTTTTGTCCCAGGACTGAGGACAGTGGAAACCTGGCTGGGGAAAAGTTTCTACGGACTATACCCTTTTCACATTTTATATTAACACCAATCTAACATATATTGCTATATTCTTTTATCATGAATTTTTACCCAATGTCACATTTATCACAAGCAAGATATAAAAAAACTGTCTGCCAACACTTTAGGGCATAGCCAGTTCCGTACTCTCTTTTGTGGGTCCGAATCTTGCATCGGTTTGTCTCGGCTGGGGACTTTTGGTGCTAATTACATTCTGGCTCACAGCGAGGCTTCATGGGTGTTTCACTGATTTCCATAGCAGACGCCAGCAGGAAATGCAATGGGGTGTTGCAGTGTGCATTTTGGATTTCCTAAAATTTTTGTATAATTTTTGTATCTAACTTCTGTAAAAGGTTTCATTCCTACCCCCACACCCCCGCTTCCCTTGATCACAGTCGTTAGGCTTCATAATAGGCCTCTGCCCATTGTATGTCTCTTACTGGCCCTGGCTTCAGTCGTTAAGAATCTATTGTATCTTATCTGTGAACACACACAAGGTTCTTGATAGCCCTGGTAGGCCTGTTGGCCAAGCCAAAGCTTCAAGTTTCTACCCACCCCTTTCACCCCTAAGTGGCCATGTCACACCCCCTCTGATTTTGTCACTCCCCTTCATTTCCATGAGTATCACACCTGTTCATAAGAGCAGGAGAGACCCAAAATTGCTCTCTCTGGCGTTCACTCTTGCACACATACTCAAGCCTTGAACACCTGGGCATCCGCCCTGAATAAACACCTTCTTTACCACCAAGTGTGAGTCGCTCCTTCTCCTAAGTAAGCACGCTTCTGCCTGGGGTCTGGACCTGCCTAAAACTTCACCATATCACGACAGAGACCAGCTAGCTGGTGGACAGATCTGGGGACTGTGATAACAGGGGGCACGCAAGGAGCAGGACCATCAGTGCCCAAAGAGCAAATGTGATTTTTGCCTCAGCAGGGAGACCACAGAGGTAGCCGCACGACAGGGGCTTAAAATTGCAAAGCATTCGGAACATTATTAGGTTTTCTATTCAACAATCAAGAGGATATTAATACTTTAAACTTTCAACACATAACCAGGACTTTTTTTAACTTTATTCCCTTCATAGTGAACCATTCAAATGCTGGCACCTGAGGTTTGCTTTGCAGACAGAGAGAGGCCCCTGCCTTTCACAGAACAGAGCACTGTCACCCCAGACTGGCAGAGATGGGAAGAGAGGCAAGGACATCATGCCTACACCCATGGGCAAATGGAGTTGGTAATTTCTAGAGCAATATTGCACATTTTCACAGGTCATCAAGCCCATAATATAAGCAGCTTCCTGTCCTTCCTATTTGATGGGACGGCGTGTAGAGCAGCACAGCCACAGCAGGGAGGGCTGTGGTGCTGGAACAGAACAAGGAGGAGCAGCAGGGACAGCACCTGTGGGTCACCATGGCCATGCCCACTCAAGGGACACTGTCCCCAGCACAGCTCAGCACATGAAACTGTGGCTGTCAGGGACAAGGGACATCTGAGACTGGCAGGACCAGCACAGGGATCCCAATTCCCCAGATGGAGCATGTACAGGGCAGCTCCAGCACAGACACCCCACACAGCCCGGCCCAGCAGGCACTGCCAGGCTCAGGGTCCCCAAAGCAGGGCCAGGCAGGAGCATCCCCAGGGACACAGCCCCTGCTCAGCCCCAGCACCATCCCCAGGGCCTTCCTTCTGCTGCCACCAAGGCAGTGGCAGCCCCAGAGGCAGCAGGCACAGCACCCCTCCAGCAGCAGGACACGCACACACGGCCCAGCCCTGCAATGCCAAAGGGGTTTTTGTCTTTATTTAAGCTGGGAAAAGCAGCCCCTGGCCCAAAGACACCGGGGCTGGCACCACAGGCCTCCAGCCCAGCAGCACCCAGCAGGAGCAGCTGCCACTGCTGCTGTCAGCCCAGCTGGGCACGGCACAGGCAGCCAGGGCAGGGGACATCAGGACATGGGGACATCAGGACATGGGGGTCCAGGAGCCAGAAGCAAGGGCCATGAGCTGCTTGCCAATTTCAGGGTCTCAACCGAAGTGACTGTAAGAAGAAAAGAAATAATCACATCAGGTGGTGTAAGTTTCTCTGCCACTGTGTCCCCGTGCCCTGCAATGCCCAGGCTGTGGTGCAGCAGAGTCAGGCTCAGGGGAGGTGAGGTGCAGTCCTTAGTGCAGACAGGCTGGACCTGGGCTATCTCAGTGCTGGCAGCCCTGGCTCCAGGGCTGTGCATGTGCAGCAAGACCTGGATCATCTCCTGGGTGCTGCCCAAGGCCAGGGAATGTTTCCCTCTTTGGTAGCTTTGGTGAATCCTCTGCAGAGCCTGAATGAGACCCTGGGGACTGGAGAAGAGTGGGGAAGCCCTGGCTGACCTGGAGCTGCTGCATCCCCACTGAGGAGAAATCAAACCCACAAGGACTATTCCCTCCCTTTCAGGATCTCTGCCACCAATTAAAAATAGAGGAGACTATTTATCAGGTGTTGGCAAGAAAGAAACTTGTAAGAGCCCCTTTGAGGAAAAAAGGAGGAAAATCTTTCTTCAGCCAAGGATCTTTACCTTGTACATCACAAAGGTGTTTACCTTGTACAGCACAAAACGCCTGGGACACATCTTCCCCTAGGGATCGTGCCATGGGGGCAAAAACCTCCTGAGCAGATTCCCCCTCGTCGCCAGCAGTTACTTGCACTTCCTATTCCCGTGGGGAAAGACACACATGGAACAATTAAAGCAATAATCTGAGAGAGCAGATTGTGATTATAGACAGGCCGATGCTCCCCATGCATTACAGGCCAAGAAAAGGGCTCAGCTCCAAACCCCCCCCAGCCACATCTGCAAGTGCAAGGTGTCTCCCCTGGAAGGTCTCTGCCCTGAAATTTGGGACACACTGGAGCAGAGAGTAGAAAGGAGCAGCGTGAGGATGAGGAAAAGCTGTGCTGGCTCCCAGCTGCATTCCCACCTCTGCCTGGACCAGCACATCTGGCAGGCAGAGACTCCTCACATTCCACTTCCCTGACCCACAGAACAAGCCAGGATTCTTATTCCATGGGCTGTCTCCACCCCAAATTGGTGTCCATGAGGAAACTCACTCAAGAAACCCCTTTGACCTCAATGCTCTGTTACCTTCTCATCACTCCCAGAAACACAGTCATTTCCAGGGACACTGAATTGCCCCTGGTGCAGGTTCACACTTTCCCCCTTTTCCCCTCTTCCCCTCTCACCTGAGGCACCCTGGACCAACAGCAGGAGCAGGGGGAAGAGCAGGAGCAGGATCTTCATGGCTGGTGGATCTCCTGCGTGTTCACAGGGCTGCAGAGGGAACACCAAGGCAATGGGGACATGCAGAACCCAGAGTGGGCAGGATTGGAAAGAGAGACACCACACTCACCTCCCTGGAGAAGGTCTGGGTGTTCAGGCAGCAGCAAAGGCAGCAGGAATGGCTGTGTCCAGATACCCTTGGGGCCAGGGAATGCTGCCTTGCCCCAAGCAGGCTGGATTTATAGCAGTGCTGGGGGGTGGGACAGGCCCCAATTGCTGCTGCTGGCACAAGTGGCCTGGGCCAAGGCCAGAGTGGCCCATGTGTGTGGGGGTGCTGGGGCTGGCCCTGGTCCCTCCCTGCTGCAGGGGCAGAGGCTGAGGGGCCTGGTGGGGCTGTTGCAATCAATGTCACCGTTGTCCCCACGCAACACCTCTTGTGACACCCGTGGCACAACGGGCTGTGGGGCCAGAGGGGAAATCTTTGGGATGGGCACAGGAGCTGGTGGGTGCAGGCACAGGCACCAGGCCAGTCCTGGGGAAGCAGAATCCTTCTTGCCTGGGCTCACAGGATCACCTCTGCAATGGCTTGGGTTGGAAGGGTGTCCTAGGTACGGGCCAATTTGGGAGGAAAGCTTCGAATGAGGTTCCTCTGGAAAGAAAACTCAAATGGTCCCTCTCCCCATCCAGCCCTGAAGAGAACTTCCTCAGAGAAAAGTGGGAAAAACCATTTATTTGACAAACAAAATGCCCGCAAGAATAAGGAATAAATAATATGAAACAACAGAACCTCTTGCCGTTCAGAAGAGAGATGACAAAACTGACTGAAGTCCTTGCCGGGAGTGAGCTCACGTCTCTCAGTCTCTTATCAGTCCCAGTTCCTTTGGCGCTTGAAAATTCTGAGGTCCAGGCCCCGGCGGGCTGCAGGTGTCAGCTCCCTGGCCCTCCTCTGGGTTTTTCAGTCCAGAGCAGATTTAAATAGTCCCAAGAAAAAGGAAAAAAAAACCCACCAAAAAACAGTCCAGGAAGCTTGTTTGCCTCATCTAGCTAAACTAACTAAAAGCAAAAGAACCCCTCATATGTATGGCCACGGCCTGTGCATTCAACAAACACACAATCCCAAGGAAGAAGAAAATGCAGAGGAGTGAAAGCTGGTTTTCAAACGAACTGTGCACTTCTTTCCCTGCTTCACTCTCAAAACAGTCTTAAAGGTACAGAACACAACATACAGCACACAGAGAACAGACAATTGGGAGTAGAAGCATCATAGTCACTCTAGGACAAAGGGACATTAAACATCATCTCTTTCTACCCCCTGCCATGTGCAGGATCACCTTCCACTATCCCAAGTTGCTCCAAGCCCTGTCCAACCTAGCTTTGAGCAGTTGCAGGGATGGTGCAGCCACAGCTCCTCTGGGCAGCCTGTGCCAGGGCCTCTCCCCCCTCCCAGGGAAGAATTTCCTCCTAGTATCTGATTTAAACTCTGTCAGTGTGAAAACAATTCTTTTCCTCCTCTCCTTTGCCTTTCCTACTTTGATTGAAAAACCAACTGGTGTAGGATGTGCAAGCAATCACAAAATCTGGAAAAAAACTTTGGAAACTTCAAGAGCATTTTATTTGACAAGATGTCTTGCACCATACATTTTAAGAGGATGAACAGGGTTCTCTCTAGTGACTCTTTAGATAAAATGAAACTGAAGCCTCCTTTTCTCTGGTGCAGGGGGACAAACAGTAAAAGGAACTTTTGGGCTACTGGTGACTCCAGCCTGGCCTCTGAGCTCTTCCCCTCCTGATGCTAAAAGGAGCAGCAGGAAAGATAATAATGAATTGAATGTATGGAAAAATGGAGCATTTAAGTGATGCTAGAGTGAAGCTGTGCTGTGCATACTGAGTATTCCGTACAGACATATGGCAGGTGAAAGAAAGCACATCAAACCTTCTGGTTCAGGTATTTGTTTCACCTCTATCAAGCTCATGAGTCATATCTGACTTCTCCTGGTGGCTGTGCCATGCTCCATTGAGGTTCCTCACTGCCATCCATTTAAGGAATGGCTCCTGTTGCAAGTCTTGCAGCTGGGACTGGAGATCAGACCTTGTAACAAAGCGCTGCCTAATTTTAGGGATGAGGGTTTGCCACTATGTCCACAGTTCCCAGTCCATGTCATTCCTGCATGGGTGTAGAGTCCAGAGAAAAGAATGATATCCTTGCCTATGAACACCAGGACAATGTTACTGTTCCCCAGAGGGATCATATGCAGAGCAGCTCCAGCACAGACACCCCACACAGCCCGGCCCAGCAGGCACTGCCAGGCTCAGGGTCCCCAAAGCAGGGTCAGGCAGGAGCATCCCCAGGGACACAGCCCCTGCTCAGCCCCAGCACCATCCCCAGGGCCTTCCTCCTGCTGCCACCAAGGCGGCCCAGAGGCATCAGCCACAGCACCCCTCCAGCAGCAGGACACGCACACACGGCCCAGCCCTGCAATGCCAAAGGGGTTTTTTGTCTTTATTCAAGGCAGGAAAAGCAGCCCCTGGCCCAAAGACACCGGGGCTGGCACCACAGGCCTCCAGCCCAGCAGCACCCAGCAGGAGCAGCTGCCACTGCTGCTGTCAGCCCAGCTGGGCACGGCACAGGCAGCCAGGGGAGGGGACATCAGGACATGGGGACATCAGGACATGGGGTCCAGGAGCCAGAAGTGAGGGCCATGAGCTGCTTGCTAATTTCAGGGTCGCAACCTCTGATTCTGCAGGAAAAAAGGAAACAATCACATCAGGTGGTGTAAGTTTCCCTGCCACTGTGTCCCCCTGCCCTGCAATGCCCAGGCTGTGGTGCAGCAGAGTCAGGCTCAGGGGAGGTGAGGTGCAGTCCTTAGTGCAGACAGGCTGGACCTGGGCTATCTCAGTGCTGGCAGCCCTGGCTCCAGGGCTGTGCATGTGCACAAGACCTGGATCATGTCCTGGGTGCTGCCCAAGGCCAGGGAATGTTTCCCTCTTTGGTGACTTTGGTGAGAAGGGCGGCCGTGGCCGTCCTGGGGCTCCTGCAGCCCCATCAAGGGAGGATCCAAACCCCTTAAGTACGTTGCCCTTCTTTTGGGGATCTTTCTCAAAGCATAAATGCAGGAGAATACTTTCAGGTGTTGGCAAGAAAGAAATTTGTAACAGAACTTTCTGGGGAAAAAGAAAGAAACTCTTTCCCTAGTAAGGATTTCCAAGCTTACCATTTGCAGCAGATCTTTCGCCTTGTACATATTCCAATACGCCTTGTAGGGGGGACACAACTCCAAGAGGTACAGTATCCACCTCGATGTCTGCATCGATATGCACTTCCTATTTCCACAGGGAAAGACACATATGGAACAATTAAAAAAATAGTAGGGGGAAGCACTGTTGTTATAGACCCTGTGCCTTTCAGACCAAGAGAAGGGCTCAGGTCCAAACCCCCACAGCCACATCTCCAAGTGCAAGGTGTCTCCCCTGGAAGGTCTCTGTGCCCTGAAATTGGGGAGACACTGGAGCAGAAAGTGGAAAGGAGCAGCGTGAGGACGAGGAAGAGCTGTGCTGGCTTCCAGCTGCATTCCCACCTCTGCCTTTGACCTCAATCCCTTGTTACCTTCTCATCACTGCCACAAACACAGTCATTTCCAGGGACACTGAATTGCCCCTGGTGCAGGTTCACACTTTCCCCCTTTTCCCCTCTTCCCCTCTCACCTGAGGCACCCTGGACCAACAGCAGGAGCAGGGGGAAGAGCAGGAGCAGGATCTTCATGGCTGGTGGATCTCCTGTGTCTTCACAGGGCTGCAGAGGGGACACCAAGGCAATGGGGACATGCAGAACCCAGAGTGGGCAGGATTGCAGAGAGAGGCCTCACACTCACCTCCCTGGAGAAGGTCTGGGTGTTCAGGCAGCAGCAAAGGCAGCAGGAATGGCTGTGTCCAGATGCCCTTGGGGCCAGGGAATGCTGCCTTGCCCCAGCCAGGCTGGATTTATAGCAGTGCTGGGGGGTGGGACAGGCCCCAATTGCTGCTGCTGGCACAAGTGGCCTGGGCCAAGGCCAGAGTGGCCCATGTGTGTGGGGGTGCTGGGGCTGGCCCTGGTCCCTCCCTGCTGCAGGGGCAGAGGCTGAGGGGCCTGGTGGGACTGTTGCAATCAATGTCACTGTTGTCCCCATGCAACACCTCTTGTGACACCCACGGCACAACGGGCTGGGCAGGAGAGGGATGGGATGGACAAGGGGAGGTGGGTTGATGTGGGAAAGAGTGGAAATGAGGAAATGCTTTCCGTCCTTGTGGTCTCTCATTTTATCAGTTCTATATTCAGAGTGGATGAGGAAGATCTGACTGAATATTGCAAACGTGCTCAGCTTTGTATGGTGAGAAGAAAGGTTTGTCTCTCATTTCACCTCAACAGGTTTGTGTAGTTTGTACAGAAGATGGGTAAAAGAAAATTTCAGGATTAACAGAGGGGAAGGAAAGGTCACGGCAGCTAGGATTGATATGAATCTCCTTCACCAAACTCTCCAGCTATCAAAAGCAATGAGAACAGGAAATTTTTGGTGTGGGTCTCTTCTCACAGTGAGCAATTGACAGGACCAGAGGAAATGGCCACAAGCAGCTCCAGCAAAGGATTACTTTGGGTATTAGGAACAGTTTCTTTGCAGAATCAGTAATCAGTGTTGGGACAGGCTGCCCAGGGCAGTGGTGGAATTTCCAGCTCTGGAGGTATTTAAAAGCCATAGAGATGTGGCACTTGGGGAGTTGCTTTAGTGGTGGCCTTGGCAGTGCTTGGGGAATGGCTGCATTCAATGAGTTTAAAGAGCCTTTCCAACGTCAATAATTCTGTGTCTGATTCTTGAGAGGCAAAGCAGTCCTTGGACCAAGCAGGGTTCATGCTTCCTCTTATACACACAAATACATGGACATACATATGCAGTGAACCATTCAAATGCTGGCACCTGAGCTTTGCTTTGCAGACAGAGAGAGGCCCCTGCCTTTCATAGAACAGAGCACTGTCACCCCAGACTGCCTAAGATGGGCAGACAGGCAATAATCCCATGGGTGATGCTGTTTTACACCACAACAACACTGACTCTCATTTCAGAAGGCTGAAAATTATTTCTTTATTTTTGGGATGTGTCTTCTTTATATACTATTTTACATGGACCAATCTGATTGGTGACAAAAAGGCAGACTTTTCAATCACATTGGTCAGGCCAGAGGGATATCAAGAAGTCCCTCCCAGGAAAAGGAATGAAAAACAAAGCTACAAAAACATGTCTCTTGTTTACAGAAAATTCCCTGGGGAAAGGATTTAGAAAACCAAAACACCTCAGGCAGAAAACCAGGGCTACATCAGCAAAAAAAAAGTTGGTAATTTCCACAGCAATATTGCTCCTTTTCACAGGTCATCAAGGCCATAATATGAGCAGCTTCCTGCCCTTCCTGTTTGATGGGATGGGGTGTGGAGCAGCACAGTCACAGCAGGGAGGGCTGTGGTGCTGGAACAGGACAAGGAAGAGCAGCAGGGACAGCACCTGTGGGTCACCATGGCCATGCCAACTCAAGGGACACACTGTCCCCCAGCACAGCTCAGCACATGAGGCTGTGGCTGACAGGGACAAGGGACATCGGGGACATCTGGCAGGACCAGCACAGGGAATTCTCCACAAAGAGCATGTGCAGGGCAGCTCCAGCACAGACACCCCACACAGCCCAGCCCAGCAGGCACTGCCAGGCTCAGGGTCCCCAAAGCAGGGCCAGGCAGGAGCATCCCCAGGGACACAGCCCCTGCTCAGCCCCAGCACCATCCCCAGGGCCTTCCTTCTGCTGCCACCAAGGCAGTGGCAGCCCCAGAGGCAGCAGGCACAGCACCCCTCCAGCAGCAGGACACGCACACACACACACACGGCCCAGCCCTGCAATGCCAAAGTGCTCTTGATCTTTATTCAAGGCAGGAAAAGCAGCCCCTGGCCCAAAGACACCGGGGCTGGCACCACAGGCCTCCAGCCCAGCAGCACCCAGCAGGAGCAGCTGCCACTGCTGCTGTCAGCCCAGCTGGGCACGGCACAGGCAGCCAGGGCAGGGGACATCAGGACATGGGGACATCAGGACATGGGGGTCCAGGAAGCAGAAGCGAGGGCCATGAGCTGCTTGCCAATTCCAGAGTCTCAACCTCTGCTTCTGCAGAAAAAAATGAGACAATCACATCAGGTGGTGTAAGTTTCCCTGCCACTGTGTCCCCCCTGCCCTGCAATGCCCAGGCTGTGGTGCAGCAGAGTCAGGCTCAGGGGAGGTGAGGTGCAGTCCTTAGTGCAGACAGGCTGGACCTGGGCTATCTCAGTGCTGGCAGCCCTGGCTCCAGGGCTGTGCAGGTGCAGCAAGACCTGGATCATGTCCTGGGTACTGCCCAAGGCCAGGGAATGTTTCCCTCTTTGGTGACTTTGGTGAGTCCTGTCCAGAGCCTGAATGAGACCCTGGGGACTGGAAGAGAGTGGGGAGGCCCTGGCTGACCTGGAGCTGCTGCAGCTCCACTGAGGAGAAATCCAACCCACAACCACTACTCCCTCCCTTCCAGCATCTCTGCCACCAATCAAAAATACAGGAGACTATTTATCAGGTGTTGGCAAGAAAGAAACATGTAAGAGGCCCTTTGAGGAAAACTGAGGGAAATCTTTCTTCAGCCAAGGATCTGGTCTTTACCTTTTGCAGCACAAGATGCCTGGGACACATATTCCCCTAGGAATTGTGCCATGGGGGCACAAACCTCTTGAGCAGATTCCCCTATGTCGCCAGCAGGTAGTTGCACTTCCTGTTTCCATGGGGAAAGACACACATGGAACAATTAAAGCAATAATCTGAGAGGGCAGAATGTGATTATAGATAGGCCGATGCTCCCCATGCATTTCAGACCGAGTGAAAGGCTCAGCTCCAACCCCCCACAGCCACATCTCCAAGTGCAAGGTGTCTCCCCTGGAAGGTCTCTGTGCCCCTGAGTTGGGGACACACTGGAGCAGAGAGTAGAAAGGAGCAGCATGAGGATGAGGAAGAGCTGTGCTGGCTGCCAGATGCATTCCCACCTCTGCCTGGACCAGCACATCTGGCAGGCAGAGACTCCTCACATTCCACGTCCCTGATCCACAGAACAAGCCAGGATTCTCCACCCCAAATCGGTGCCCATCAGGAAACTCACTCAAGAAACCTCTTTGACCTCAATCCCTTGTTACCTTCCCATCACTGCCACAAACACAGTCATTTCCAGGGACACTGAATTTCCCCTGGTGCTGGTTCACACTTTCCCCCATTTCCCCAGTTTTCTTTTCACCTGCAGCACCCTGGACCAACAGCAGGAGCAGGGGGAAGAGCAGGAGCAGGATCTTCATGGCTGGTGGCTCTCCTGTGTCTTCACAGGGCTGCAGAATGGACATGACATTACCAGAGGTGACATTACCAAAGTAATGGGGACATGCAAGATCCAGAGTGGGCAAGATTCCAATGAGAGACCTCACACTCACTTCCCTGTAGAAGGTCTGGGTGTTCAGGCAGCAGCAAAGGCAGCAGGAATGGCTGTGTCCAGATGCCCTTGGGGCCAGGGAATGCTGCCTTGCCCCAAACACGCTGGATTTATAGCAGTGCTGGGGGGTGGGACAGGCCCCAATTGCTGCTGCTGGCACAAGTGGCCTGGGCCAAGGCCAGAGTGGCCCATGTGTGTGGGGGTGCTGGGGCTGGCCCTGGTCCCTCCCTGCTGCAGGGGCAGAGGCTGAGGGGCCTGGTGGGGCTGTTGCAATCAATGTCACCGTTGTCCCCATGCAACACCTCTTGTGACACCCACGGCACAACGGGCTGGGCAGGAGAGGGATGGGATGGAGAAGAGGAGGTGGGTTGATGTTGGAACGACTGGAAATGAGGAAATGGTTTCCATCCTTGTGGTCTCTCATTTTATCAGTTCTATGTTCAGAGTGGGATGTGGAAGATCTGACAGAATATTGCAAACGTGCTCAGCTTTGTATGGTGAAACGAAAGGATTGCCACTCGTTTCACTTCAACGTCTCTTTTAGGGAGTTTGGAAATAGGACTGTGAAAATAATATATCTTGCACTCTTGAGAAAAAGGACTTCTTCTTTTCTCCCTCTTTCCCTTTACCTCCCCACTGTATGCCTTTTGTAACCCCTGAGCTCATTTTCCACCCCTCCATCAGTTTGGTTCCAGAAGTTGTGGGTCAAGGAGCCCCTGGGGTGGGGGAACAGCACATCACTGCAGAGGTAAAGGGAGCTGGAGGTAAGAGCCCCAGAGTCAGGACCAGGACAGGTGAACACAGATGAAGGAAAAGCCATGGTAGGAAGGGATGATCTGAACATCCCTCATCAAATTCTCCAGTTCAGGAAAGCAATAGCTGTGTAAACATTTTTGGGCTCAGTCTCTTCTTGCTGGCAACAATTGACAGGAGCAGATGAAATGGTGTCCAATAGCAGCAGGGAAGGATTAGACTGGGGCCTAGGAATAATTTCTTTGCAGAAATGGTAGTGATGGTTTGGGACATGCTGCCCGTGGCAGTGGTGGAGTCACCATTCCTGCCTGGAATATAAAAGCTGTGTGTGGATGTGGCACTTGTGCACATGGTTTAGTGTTGGGGTTTACAGTCCTGGGATGATGGTTGCACTTGATATTCTTAAAGGTCTTTTCCAACATCAATAATTTCATGGGTATGGTTCTTGAGAGGGAAAGTCCTCAGTGAACCAGGCAGGGTACCCAGTTGCTCCCAGAAAACCGGATACAAGGAAACACACAGGTATTGATGCACTCGGGAACAAAATGCCTGAGGTTTGCTTTGCACACAGGGACAGGCCCCTGCCTTTGATGGAGCAGAGCATTGTCACTGCAGAGCACCTGAGATGGGTAGAGAGGGCAGGACATTCTACTTATTCCATGTGGATAAAAAATAGTTGGATATTTCCACACCAAAATGGGACCTTTTTCACATGTCACCCAGATCAGGAATTGCATGGTTTCCTCCTCCTGCTGTCTGCTGGGTGTGGAGCAGCACAGCCACAGCAGGGAGGGCTGGAAGAGGACAAGGAGGAGCAGCAGGGACAGCACCTGTGGATCACCATGGCCATGCCCACTCAAGGGACACACTGTCCCCCAGCACAGCTCAGCACATGAGGCTGTGGCTGACAGGGACAAGGGACATCGGGGACATCTGGCAGGACCAGCACAGGGATCCCAATTCCCCAGATGGAGCATATGCAGGGCAGCTCCAGCACAGACACCCCACACAGCCCGGCCCAGCAGGCACTGCCAGGCTCAGGGTCCCCAAAGCAGGGCCAGGCAGGAGCATCCCCAGGGACACAGCCCCTGCTCAGCCCCAGCACCATCCCCAGGGCCTTCCTTCTGCTGCCACCAAAGCAATGGCAGCCCCAGAGGCAGCAGGCACAGCACCCCTCCAGCAGCAGGACACACACACACGGCCCAGCCCTGCAATGCCAAAGGGGTTTTGTCTTTATTTAAGCTGGGAAAAGCAGCCCCTGTCCCAAAGACACCGGGGCTGGCACCACAGGCCTCCAGCCCAGCAGCACCCAGCAGGAGCAGCTGCCACTGCTGCTGTCAGCCCAGCTGGACACGGCACAGGCAGCCAGGGGAGGGGACATCAGGACATGGGGACATCAGGACATGGGTCCAGGAGACAGAAGCGAGGGCCATGAGCTGCTTGCCAATTTCAGGGTCTCAACCTGAGGGCCTGTAAGAAGAAAACAAACAATCACATCAGGTGGTGTAAGTTTCCCTGCCACTGTGTCCCCCTGCCCTGCCATGCCCAGGCTGTGGTGCAGCAGAGTCAGGCTCAGGGGAGGTGAGGTGCAGTCCTTAGTGCAGACAGGCTGGACCTGGGCTATCTCAGTGCTGGCAGCCCTGGCTCCAGGGCTGTGCAGGTGCAGCAAGACCTGGATCTTGTCCTGGGTGCTGCCCAAGGCCAGGGAATGTTTTTCTCTTTGGTGGCTTTGGTGAGTCCTGTCCAGAGCCTGAATGAGACCCTGGGGACTGGAGGAGAGTGGGGAGGCCCTGGCTGACCTGGAGCTGCTGCAGCCCCACTGAGGAGAAATCAAACCCACAAAGACTATTCCCTCCCTTCCAGGATCTCTGCCATCAATCAAAAATACAGGAGACTATTTCTCAGGTGTTGGCAAGAAAGAAACTTGTAAGAGGCCCTTTGAGGAAACAGGAGGAAAATCTTTCTTCAGCCAAGGATCTGGTCTTTACCTTCTGCAGCACAAGATGCCTATGAAACATCTTCCCCTAGGTGTCCAACCAGGAGGGCAAAAGAGTTTTCTACAGATTGCCCCTCCTCGGCTGCAGGTCCGTACACGTCCTGTTTCAATGGGGAAAGACACACATGGAACAATTAAAGGAATAATCTGAGAGGGCAGAATGTGATTATAGACAGGCCGATGCTCCCCATGCATTTCAGACCGAGTGAAAGGCTCAGCTCCAACCCCCCACAGCCACATCTGCAAGTGCAAGGTGTCTCCCCTGGAAGGTCTCTGTGCCCCTGAGTTGGCGACACACTGAAGCAGAGAGTAGAAAGGAGCAGTGTGAGGTTGAGGAAGAGCTGTGCTGGCTGCTAGATGCATTCCCACCTCTGCCTGGACCAGCACATCTGGCAGGCAGAGACTCCTCACATTCCACGTCCCTGATCCACAGAACAAGCCAGGATTCTCCATCCCAAATTGGTGTCCATCAGGAAACTCACTCAAGAAACCTCTTTGACCTCAATCCCTTGTTACCTTCCCATCACTGCCACAAACACAGTCATTTCCAGGGACACTGAATTTCCCCTGGTGCTAGTTCACACTTTCCCCCTTTTCCCCTCTTTCCCTCTCACCTGTAGCACCCTGGACCAACAGCAGGAGCAGGGGGAAGAGCAGGAGCAGGATCTTCATGGCTGGTGGCTCTCCTGTGTCTTCACAGGGCTGCAGAATGGACATGACATTACCAGAGGGGACATTACCAAAGTAATGGGGACATGCAAGATCCAGAGTGGGCAAGATTCCAGTGAGAGACCTCACACTCACCTCCCTGGAGAAGGTCTGGGTGTTCAGGCAGCAGCAAAGGCAGCAGGAATGGCTGTGTCCAGATGCCCTTGGGGCCAGGGAATGCTGCCTTGCCCCAAGCAGGCTGGATTTATAGCAGTGCTGGGGGGTGGGACAGGCCCCAAGTGCTGCTGCTGGCACAAGTGGCCTGGGCCAAGGCCAGAGTGGCCCATGTGTGTGGGGGTGCTGGGGCTGGCCCTGGTCCCTCCCTGCTGCAGGGGCAGAGGCTGAGGGGCCTGGTGGGGCTGTTGCAATCAATGTCACCATTGTCCCCATGCAACACCTCTTGTGACACCCACGGCACAACGGGCTGGGCAGGAGAGGGATGGGATGGACAAGGGGAGGTGGGTTGATGTTGGAACGACTGGAAATGAGGAAATGCTTTCCATCCTTGTGGTCTCTCATTTTATCAGTTCTATGTTCAGAGTGGGATGTGGAAGATCTGACTGAATATTGCAAACGTGCTCAGCTTTGTACAGTGAGAGGAAAGGTTTTTCATTCGTTTCACTTCAACATCTCTTTTGGGGAGTTTGGAAATAGGACTGTGAAAATAATATATCTTGCACTCCTGAGAAAAAGGGCTTCTTCTTTTCTCCCTCTTGCCCTTTACCTCCCCACTGTGTGCCATTGGTAGCCCCTGAGCTCATTTTCCACCCCTCCATCAGTTTGGCTCCAGAAGTTGTGGGCCAAGGAGCCCCTGGGGTGGGGGAACAGCACATCACTGCAGAGGTAAAGGGAGCTGGAGGTAAGAGCCCCAGAGTCAGGACCAGGACAAGTGAACACAGATGAAGGAAAAGCCATGGTAGGAAGGGATGATCTGAACATCCCTCATCAAATTCTCCAGTTCAGGAAAGCAATAGCTGTGTAAACATTTTTGGGCTCAGTCTCTTCTTGCTGGCAACAATTGACAGGAGCAGATGAAATGGTGTCCAATAGCAGCAGGGAAGGATTAGACTGGGGCCCAGGAATAATTTCTTTGCAGAAATGGTTTTGATGGTTTGGGACATGCTGCCCATGGCAGTGGTGGTGTCACCATTCCTGCATGGAATTTCAAAGCTGTGTGTGGATGTGGCACTTGTGCACATGGTTTAGTGTTGGGGTTTACAGTCCTGGGATGATGGTTGCACTTGATATTCTTAAAGGTCTTTTCCAACATCAATAATTTCATGGGTATGGTTCTTGAGAGGGAAAGTCCTCAGTGAACCAAGCAGGGTTCCCAGTTGCTCCCAGAAAACTGGATACAAGGAAACACACAGGTATTGAAGCACTCAGGAATCAAATGCCTGAGATTTGCTTTGCACAAAGGGACAGGTCCCTGCCTTTGGATGGAGCAGGGCAATGTGACTGCAGAGCACCTGAGATGGGCAGAGAGGGCAGGACATTCTGCTTATTTCATGTGGATAATCAAAGTTGAATATTTCCACACCAAAAGGGGACCTTTTTCACATGTCACCCAGACAGGGAATTGCATGGTTTCCTCCTTCTCCTGTCTGCTGAGTGTGGAGCAGCACAGCCACAGCAGGGAGGGCTGGAAGAGGACAAGGAGGAGCAGCAGGGACAGCACCTGTGGGTCACCATGGCCATGCCCACTCAAGGGACACACTGTCCTCAGCACAGCTCTGCACATGAGACTGTGGCTGTCAGGGATAAGGGGACATCTGGCAGGACTAGCACAGGGAATTCTCCACAAAGAGCATGTGCAGGGCAGCTCCAGCACAGACACCCCACACAGCCCGGCCCAGCAGGCACTGCCAGGCTCAGGGTCCCCAAAGCAGGGCCGGGCAGGAGCAGCCCCAGGGACACAGCCCCTGCTCAGCCCCAGCACCATCCCCAGGGCCTTCCTTCTGCTGCCACCAAGGCAGTGGCAGCCCCAGAGGCAGCAGGCACAGCACCCCTCCAGCAGCAGGACACACACACACGGCCCAGCCCTGCAATGCCAAAGGGGTTTTTGTCTTTATTTAAGCTGGGAAAAGCAGCCCCTGGCCCAAAGACACCGGGGCTGGCACCACAGGCCTCCAGCCCAGCAGCACCCAGCAGGAGCAGCTGCCACTGCTGCTGTCAGCCCAGCTGGGCACGGCACAGGCAGCCTGGGGAGGGGACATCAGGACATGGGGACATCAGGACATGGGTCCAGGAGACAGAAGCGAGGGCCATGAGCTGCTTGACAATTTCGGGGTTTCTACCCCAGGGACTGTAAGAAGAAAAGAAATAATCACATCAGGTGGTATAAGTTTCCCTGCCACTGTGTCCCCCTGCTCTGCAATGCCCAGGCTGTGGTGCAGCAGAGTCAGGCTCAGGGGAGGTGAGGTGCAGTCCTTAGTGCAGACAGGCTGGACCTGGGCTGTCTCAGTGCTGGCAGCTCTGGCTCCAGGGCTGTGCATGTGCAGCAAGACCTGGATCATGTCGTGGGTGCTGCCCAAGGCCAGGGAATGTTTTCTCTTTGGTGGCTTGGGAGACTCCTCTGCAGAGCCTGAATGAGACCCTGGGGATTGGAGGAGAGTGGGGAGGCCCTGGCTGACCTGGAGCCTCTGCAGCCCCACTCAGGGCAGCTCCAAAAACCCACAAGGGGTTTTCCCTCCCTTCTTGGGCATCTCTCCCACATGGAATAGATAAGGAGATTATGTAGCAGATATTCACAGGAAATAAATTTGCCACATATTTCATTGTGGACAAAAGAGGGAAGTGTGTCTTCAGGCAGGATTCCAGACCTTATCTCTTGCAGCACACACTGTACAGGGTGCATCTTCCAATGGGTCTCTCTGGGAAGTTGCATCTCCCATAAGTGCAGCGTCCCCCTCTTTGCCTGCATCCAGCTGCATTTTGGGTTTCCATGGGGAAAGAAACATAAAGAACAATTAAAGCAATCATCTGTGAGAGCCGTGTGTGCTTGCAAAAGGCTGATGGTGGTTGTGCATTTCTGGCCAGTGGATGGATTCAGCTCCAACCTCCCCACAGCAAAGAGAACACACAGGGCAAAAAAACATTCAGAGACAACCAAAGAGGAATTGCTGTGTCCAGAATGGAAGCCTGAAACCAAACACCTTCCTGACCCACCAAAGAATTCAGTATTCTATTTCCATGGGCTCTTCCCACACCAATCCATGTCCTATAGAACTATCACTGGAGAAACCCCTTTGACTTCCCTCTCCTGTTACTTTCTCATCACCCCCACAAACATGGTCACTTCCAGGGACAGAGTTACCCTTGGTGTGGGCTCACACTTTCCCCCATTTCCCCTCTTTCCCTCTCACCTGAGGCACCCTGGACCAACAGCAGGAGCAGGGGGAAGAGCAGGAACAGGATCTTCATGGCTGGTGGCTCTCCTGGGTCTTCACAGGGCTGCAGAGGGGACACCAAGGCAATGGGGACAAGCAAGAGCCCAGGTGGGGCAGAAATCTGGGCTCTGTGGTTCACCAAACTGCAGAGGGGCTGCCCCCAACCACAGCTCAGGATGTTTCCTCTACTTTCCTCTTAAAAAGAATTCAGTGGTTTTTGCCACCCTGCCAACCTCAGGAGCATTTCATGATGTTTCAGTCTCTGGGAAATCCATTACCTTACCTGATCCTTTTCCAGGAGACCCCACAATCACCTACCTGACAAAGGTCTGGGTGTTCAGGCAGCAACAAACCCAACAAGAATCGCTGTGTCCAGTGGCCCTTGAGTTCAAGGAGCGCTTTTTTGGCCGAAACACTCTGATTTTATATTGTTGCAAGCTGTGGGGACATTCACTGATTTTTGCTGACACATTTCCCCTTGGCCAATCAGAAAGCCACCCATCCATGTGGGGACACTGGAACTTCTCCCTGTCCCTCTCTGATGCAACAGCAAAGGCTGAGGTGCCTCCTGGGGCTGTTGCAATCAATGTCACCGTTGTCCTCATGCAACACCTCTTGTGACACTCGTGGCACAGAGGCACCCGGGCTGTGGTGGCATGGCACGAACTGCCTGGGATGGACACAACAGGCTGGTGGGTGCAGGCAGAAATAGGAACCAGTCCCAACCAGTCTCTTGTGTGAGGGTAGTGAGGCTGTGGCACAGGGTGCCCAGAGGTTGCTGCCTCATCCCTGGAAGTGTCCAAGGCCAGGTTGGACAGGGCTTGGAGCAACCTGGGATAGTGGAACTGGATGACTTTAAAAGTCCCTTCATCCCCAAACCATGCTGAGATTCTTTGATAAAATATCTGTCTCCTCCTATCCTGTCAGTTTGCTTAGAGAGGTGGTGATGTTTGATGTGACACAGAACCATCAAAAAATTTTGGTTTCTTTCTCTTTTAACATCACAAGAACAGCTTTGTCCTTGCCAAGGTGACTTGCATTCCACCTGCCTGGAAGTGATAAGCCTAAGGATGCCTTTCTGATGCCTACTCAAATAGTCAAGCAGTGAAAAGAGGAAATGCAGTCAGGGGAGAGCACACCTCACCTTATCCTGTCTGAATCCACTGCTTCTGAAACTGCCCTACTTGTTACAAAATCCACAAATGTGGTTCAACAGCAGCAAAAGGCAGTACAAAAACGTGCAATCTATGGGAGATTAGTGAAGGAAGGAGAATAGGGCCTTATCAGGCCTTAGAGGTGTGGACTTGACCAGGAGAGTTTTTGGATTAATAGGAGTTCTGTGGTATTTGAGAAAGATAAAGATCCAGGTGGCTCATGGAGGAAAGATCAGGAGAGAAAAAGAAGCAATGTATCCATGTCTGCTTTCTGGCCATGCCCTACATCCATCTTATTACCCTAGTAAACTTTATTTGTAACCCTTTTTTGTACAGTCTGTCTGTGGTGCATCTCCAGGGTGCTGGTGCATTGCTCAGAGAGACCAAAGCTCATGCAGCGGGATCCTAGAGAGGAGAATGGGACTTGAGGTTGGACACATCAAGGACACAGGGTCTGGTGTCATCTCTCAGAGAGATGAATGGAATAATGGAATGGTTTGGGTTGGAAGGGACTTCAGAATTCATCTCATTCCAACCCCTACCAGGGGCAGGGATACCTTCCACTGTCCCAGGATGCTTCAAACCCCAACCAACCTGGCCTTGATGCATGATGGGGACATCCCTCAAGCATCAATCTGTAGAAATAGGATTGGGTGTCCATTGCTGGGTCCTTGGAATATCCTTGCTCCTGGAGGTTTGGGACCAGCCCAGGGTCAGCACAGCCAGGGATTGCTGCTTATGGTGTGAAAACAACTTCTACAATCTCCACTGCAGGGAGGGCATGGCTGGGGCCAACCCTGCCCTGGGAAGCTGCTCTGACCTGGGGATCTTGTGCTTGACCCCATCAGAGCTGCAGCTTGGCCTTGCTGATCCAGACCTGGACTTGGACCCACAGCTGACACCCTGACCTGACCTTCCCTGTACCCACAGCAATGGCCAGTACCCCAGGAGAGGCTGCTCCCACCCCTGGCTGCCCTGCTCCATGGAAAGGAACAGTGGGTGTCCCCTGCCCCAGCATCCCCATGGTCACTGCCCCACAGCAGTGCAGGGGCCACCCCCATGGCACCTCTGAGCTGAGCATCCTGTATCTGCCACACCAATCATCCACAGTGACCCACCTGGGCTCCTAACTGAGCCCCCCAGGCCTTGAAACCCTCCCAGCACTGACCCCCAACTCCACCCCAAGCTCCTGAGGAGCCCCATGGCACAGCCATCAGTCCCTATTCCCTCTGGAGCAGAATGACTTCTCCCACACCTACCAGGACCCCACAACAGCCCTGGTGCCCCACAGCTGGGGATGGACCCAAGGACACCAAGGCACTGTGTGTCCCACGGAACAGCTCCACAAGGACTCCTGACCCAGCCTGGGAGCCAGTGGACAAACCAGCAGGTCCCCACTGAAATTAGGGTGGGGCTCCATCCCTGTGTGAGAGGTGCTGAGCCAAAAAGCTGTAATTGGGGTCCCTGTGAATGTCACATGTGTCCCTTTCCATCATGGGAGGAGATGCTGGTGTGGCTGAGGCCAGCATGGAGAGAGGGTGGGTGGTGGGACAGTGTGTGTGTGTCCGTGTCTGTCAGGAATTCACCCCAAAGAGAGGCACACCCAGGATACATCTTGGCAGTGGGAATGACCACCACCTTGTATTGGGGACACTGGGGGATGGGATTCCCACGGGATCCAGGTCTGGCTGTGCAGGGTTGCTGCTGCCCCTGGCAGTGCTTGGTGCCTCCAGGCAGCATCTTCCCGACCACGCAGCGAGGGCACGGGCTGGTGTCCTGCTCGGGGATCCAGGGGCCCATCAGGGATACCACCGCCTGTGGGAGGAAAGCTCTGGCAGTGCCTGTCCCGGCCAGGGCAGCACTGAGGGTCAGGAATGTCCCTGCACCCTTGGGCTGCACATTCCCCGTTTTATTTTCCTCCAACAGCTTGACCCCGAACCCCAAGAGGGAACAACCCGAGCCCTGTCGACTCACATCCGACAGCAGAATTCCTGCTGGGAGCAGAGGCCGATGCGGGCGATGCCCGGCGGGCAGGAGCGCTGGGAGCAGAATCCCCCGCGGCGCTCGCAGTCCTGGGCTGATGCTCGAACCGGGGGCAGCCCTGCAGGGCACGGAGAGAGAAGGAGGCTTTGAGCCGAGATGCCGAGCACAGCCTCTGGTCCCTGCGCGGCCAGAGTTAGCCCAGCCCCTGCTCGTCCCCTGCCTGAACAGCAGAAATCCAGGTGAGTTTATGGCACTTGAGTGGGAGACAGTCACTACACCCCTAAGCAGGCTCTGGGAGAGATCTCCATCGTGCCTGCTGCCTCCTTTCTGGAGCAAGGGAGAGCTCCAAGGGTGGAAGCAGGATTTATTTCCCTTCCTCCCCGCTCCTCCTCCTCCTCCTCTCCTGCAGGGCTGCTGTGCCCGGTGCTGCTGACTCAGGAATGCAAGGGTCAGGAGGCATGGAGAGGAGTCAAATCCCAGTTTTGGAAGGATGAAAGCTTTAGTACAATGCCCCAGCTCTGGTCTCAGCAGCAGAACCTACAGCTGGAGTCTTTCCTTAAAGCTGTGGGGTGAGAGGGACCCCGGCGGGGATGGCACAGCCACCAGGGGAACTCACACGTCACTCATCGGCTCAGGTGACAAATCCTCCCTAAAAAAAAAAACACAGACAAAGGACAAACCCTCCACATTTCTTACCCGTCACTCCCCGGAGCATCAGGAGGAGCAGAGCGTAGAGGACAGGCAGGATTCGCATGCCGGGGAGCCGCCAGCAGAGTCGCAGCTCTGGGGAGAAGAGAAAGGAAGCAGAGGTGAATGGGCGGGTCCCTTCCTGCAGGTCGTGTGGCACCTGCGCGGGGACAGGACTGGGGAGAGGGGATGTCACCAGTCACCACGGGGACAGAACTGGGGAGAGGGGATGTCACCAGTCACCGCCGGGAGGATGCGCTGGGACTCGGAGCTTCCCGGCGCTACCAGCAGCAGTTTGGTCTCTCCACGGGGCACAATATCCCTTAGGATGGCCGAGTCCTCAAAACGTCCAGCCCCAAAAGCTCCTTTTCCTGTTTCTTTCCCCGACAGAGAAAAAACAAGCGGAGCTTTCCCCATCTGACACCTGAGAAGGATTCCCAGGCTCCCGACCGGGGATCTTGTGTCATCCCGCCTTGCGTAAGGGCTGCTCGGAGCTGTGGTTTGCTGGACACCTCTGGGGACACACACACAGCATCCCTGTTCGTTGGGCCTTGGCAAACAATCAGCTTTCACCGCACAAAGGAGCTCTGTCCTCCTCCTCCCCCCACGGGAAGCGAACGCTCTCTATGCTTCACTTGAAAATAACTGGGAAGACGCCACTTGGGATGACATCCCCGTCCAACCAGCAGGGACAAGCTTTAATTGTGGCTTTGTTTGGTGGAGTTGGCTGTGTGTAACCCTTTGCTGTTCAATGGAGCATCTTCATAAACGTTTCCAGCCTTGCTGCAGCTTCGTCGAGCGTTTTGGGGATGTGTGTGGGGATGGATGTGAGAAACACACTCGTGCTTGGTGTGTATTCACTGAGCAGCCACGAGAATCGTGGAATCACACAGGGATTTGGTTTGGAAAGGGACCAGGAGGTTCCAACCAGCTGCCATGGGCAGGGACACCTTCCAGTAGGTGCTCCAAGCCCCATCCAACCTGTCTTTGAACACTTCCAGGGATGGGGCACCCACAGCTCCTCTGGGCAATCCATGAATATGCTCTTGATCCAAACAACTCACCATATTTCATTTTTTTTTCACTCTCCAGAGATATTGTACAAACTATTTGCAGATCTGTACCCAGGGGGATCACTACTACTCTGCCATGGTTGTCAGAGCACTCAGGGCAGCTTTTTATTTCCTTCATCACTGAAGGAAATCCTGATCCCACAGCTACAGCCAGAAAAAGGGAAAAGGCCATGCCCCAATTTTTTTTATTATTTTTATTTTTTTTTTAATATCTTCTGAGCTGTCTTGGCATCAAGACCCCAGGAGGAGGAGAGGGACTGGGAGCAGCTACAACCAGTAGTCAGGTTCCTTACAGGGCTTCATTAAGGTGGTAATTAGCTGCATCTCTGTGTTGTTGCTCTTTAGCACAGGCATCAGTTTAATCTCTGGAAGTGTCCAAGGCCTGACTGGATGGGGCTTAGAGCAATCTGGGATAGTGGAAAGTGTCCCTGCTCATGGTAGAGGGGTTGGATCTATATGATTTTAAGGTCCCCTCCAACCCAAATCATTTTATGTTTCTCTGATTCTATGAATCTGAACGTGTGGAGTGCTGGGGAGATGGGATTGGGATAAGAAGCAGGGAGGAGATGTGCAGCATGGATCCTAGGGGGTTTCCACCTGTTTCACTCTAAACTGGCTCTTGAAGTCATTCCCCAGCCATAAAGGCAAGGACAGCTCTTTGTGGTGGTGACCTAAAAGCATGATGAGACTGGATTCTGCATGATGCTGGCCACAGACATGGATCTAAAATTACAAGGGCTGAACTCTCCCTGGAAAGTCCTCAGTCCTTGAGCAAAAATCTTGTGCCATTCCAGTTTGTGAAACATTCACCTGACATGGATTGTGCAAAAAACCTCTTGGGACATCAACTGTAAATTGCTGGTTTGGCTCCACATGGCAATTTCCTCATGTTTCTATCCAGGGAGATCTCTGGGAGGTGGCCGTTGGCCCAGCTTCCTGCCCTGCACAAGGCTGTGGTTTCAATGGTGGCAGAAACATTTAATTTGCAGAAACATCTGCTTTGTACAGGCCCAGAGAGTGAGAGAGATGGGCCTGTTCAGTCTGGAGAATACTGAGAGGGGATGTCAATAATCCATATAAATACCTCCAAGGGGTGTCAGAGGATGGTGACTGACTCCCTTCAGTGGTGCCCAGCCATAGGATGAGGAGCTATGGCCATAAACTGAAACACAAGAATTCCATCTCTACTTGAGGAGGAACTTCTTTATGTTGAGGGTGGCAGAGGACTGGAACAGCTGCCCAGGGAGGGTGTGGAGTTTGCTCTTTGGAGACATTCCAAACACACCTGGACGTGTTCCTGTGTCACCTGCTCCAGGTGACCCTGCCTTGGCAAGGGTGTTGAGCTGGATGATCTCCAGAGGTGCCTTCCAGCCCTAAAAATTCAGTGATTCTGTGGTTCTGTGAAGAGTGGGCAAATGCTTTGCAACAAATGGGCAGCTCAGGGCTCTGACTCAGTCCTTTGCAGTTGGGTTGGTTGTTTCTCTTAAAATGTCACCCATTACTGCTCCTTCCTTCACAGAATCAGAGAAATTTGATGTTTTTTTCAATTTGTTTGGATTGGAAGGGACCTTAAAGCTCATCTCATTCCAACTCCCTGCCATGGGCAGGGACACCTTCCGCCATCCCAGGGTGCTCCAAGCCCTGTCCAGCCTGGCCTTGGACACTTCCAGGGATGGGGCAGCTGCAGCTTCTCTGGGCACCAAGGATTCCTTGTCAGCACAAGGATGCTCCTGACCAGGCAGGAGCAGCTGCAGGGACAGGAGCTCTCTGACAAACCTGAACCTTCTAGGTTTTCTGTTGTGGTCCAGGGCAGGACAGGCTGAATCTCTCAGAAGAGAAGTGATCAGAGACAAAGTGGAGTTGGCCTCTCATACGTTTCTGTAATTGCCTCAAGCAATAGATCAGGTCTAACTCAGCTCTCCTGATTTGCAACTGCAGCCAATATAAATTTTGCAGATTCACTCCAAATTTATATCAGACAGAAATGCCACAGGTAAAATCAGATTACCAATTTCTCCTGCTCAGTGCTACTTTAGTTCTCATAATAAGACAAGATGTTGTTTCCCAGGTCTGAAAGCTCTGGATCAGGAGGTGGGAACCCCAGATTCTCAGAGCAGAGGTGCTGTGAAGTGTAACACACTGGAGAAGACTTTTGAGCTCTCAATAGAAGTGGTGACTGATCTCAGTCTTAATCATGACAGAGAATTCTCTGGTAGGCACGTGTGGACAACTTGCCAGCACTCACTCAATCAGCAGCCCGAGAAAGGTAAATATTTTGGTGAACTACACATTCCTGGCAGCTTTAGATTGATTTCAGGATTCTTGTTTAAAATTCTTAATGGAAGGAAGACTTGGGAAATGAGTGGGAAATTAATTACTTTTGGAAATGAATGACAACACTACACAGGGCAGCCATGCAACCTCCCCAGATCTTGCTTTTATTGAAAGGAGAATGACAAATCCTTGGTGGCTGCTGCAACAATTCCTTGAATCCAACGGTGCCAAAAGTGATGACTCCTGGAGGTTCTCCACAATTCACCATACTACAACCTACACAGAGGAAAGGATATTTCAAAGTTTTCAGAATGATGAGGAAAATCCTGCTGCTGGGGACTCAGAGGATAATTTGGGAAGGGATCTTTGCCCCAGATGAACACTGAACTTACCACCTGCAGCAACTATACCCAGAACGACACG
The DNA here is from genome assembly GCF_965231275.1 of Zosterops lateralis. Taxonomy (NCBI): domain Eukaryota; kingdom Metazoa; phylum Chordata; class Aves; order Passeriformes; family Zosteropidae; genus Zosterops; species Zosterops lateralis. The sequence goes on along the minus strand of NC_139764.1, from coordinate 110,555,205 downwards.
ACCCCAGGTAATCGTTGCCACGAGGGCATTTCCCCCTGTGGCAGAAAGTCCCACGATATCCACACTCCATGTAAGGTCTACTGGGTCTTCCCAAGCTTCTACCTTAAAAAAGAACAAATAAACCAAGATGTGAGACATTTTATTTCTGGCAGGGATTTGCATTTGGCTTAATCCCTGTGAGCTGACAAGGTTGTGACAGTTCAGCCCACAGAGGAGGAGGTCTGTAGGCACGACAACCAAGCAAACACTCAAATTCCTTCTTCTGATGTATCTCCAAGCCCAGGACTTCCTCAGGAACTCAGATTTTAGGGGTGGACATCAGGTATCTGATAGAAAACAGTAAGCAGGCACTTAGAAGCTCTTAAAACCCTGTAGGTCACAATTCAGGAGAGATGCACCAACTAATCTGGGATAGTCCCACTTGTATAAAAAAGAGGGGAAGAGGCTTTTAATGTGAACAGACAGTGATAGGACAGAGGGGAATGGTTTTAAACTAAAAGAGGAGAGATTTAGATTAGGTATTAGGAAAGAACTCTTCCCTGTGAGGGTGGGGAGGCCCTGGCACATGGTGCCCAGAGAAGCTGTGGCTGCCCCTGAATCCCTGGAAATGTCCAAGGCCAGGTTGGATGGGGCTTGGATCAACCTGGGATAGTGGAAGGTGTCTCTGCCCATGGCAGAGGATGAAATGAGATGATCCTTATGGTCCCCTTCCAACCCAAACCATTCCACAATCCTATGGTTCTACAGAATTGGCTGTTTCCCTCCCTGTACATTTCAGCCATGTCTCAAACAGGTCCTGGTGTCCAGCAGTCCGTAGGGATGACTCCCAAACATGGATAAATCCATCAATCCATGTAGAACAATATTTCCATAGCACCAAACCCACCACACCAGGCATTGCCCTCTGGGTCTGGGGCCGAACAATCTGGAATTTCCCTTCCCTTCATGTCTAAATGGAATTCCCTGCTAAAACAGCACACCCACATCTAAACTGCCTTTTGGGAATGGCCACGAGCCTGTGCTATTCCCAGAACAGTTTTTATCCATGGAGGTGCTAATTGTCAGGGATCAAAACAACCTCAGGGAGCAGGCAAGTAATTAGGCAGGAGGTTGCCTGGCCTTGTTTGGTGGATTAATAAGGATATAGCCTGGCAGCTGAAGTGTTCTGGATGCACTTGACTGAGTGCACATGAATGAATTAATTCAAATTTCCAGTTCATTCATGGAACAACACAAATTCAGCATATTCAGAGAGAGGGGAGCTTGTTCCAGCAATCAGATAATTACAAATGGGTATTACAAATGGATATTACAGATGGACAGTGCATCCAGCACATCCCTGCTGTGCTGGATTCTCAGCATGTGAGTAGAGTGATATGTGCACACCCAGAAAATCCCAGGGAGGAATAAGGGAATGCTTTAAAGGGTGAATAAAACACTCCTGGTATCAAAGTAGCAGTCTGTGGGGCACTGCAGAGGTGGTTGTGAGCAGTCTGAGCTTTCAGAGACACTTTTTTTTCCCAGATACAGATAAATTTCTGGCTTTAATATACCCAGAAGGTCTTACTGAAAACAGGCCAAATATCCACTGTGTGTGTGTTAAATAAGGACATAAAATAGACCAAAGGAACTCTTTGCCAGTGTCCTGCCTCTGAGAACTGGCACAGGCTCAGGTAAGAATAACATCAGACAACCACATAAAATCATAGAATCACTGACTCATCTAGGTTAGAAAAGACCTTTAAGGTAATCAAGTCCAATTGTTATTCCAGCACTGCCAAACCCACCACTAATCCATGTCCCCAAGTGCCACATCCAGATAGCTTTAAAATCCCTCCAGGGATATATAGGACACTTTTCCCACATTCCTGGTCTGCTGCAGTTCATCACAGTCCTTTCCCATCCTTACTTCCCCAGAGGACATTTTCCACCCTGTTCCCACAGAGATCAAAACTCCACCAGCCCTTGCTTGTGCACAGAGCACCCTGCAAATGTAGCTGTGCCATTTTTGGGACTGATATCAAAATACAATTCCTTTTTCTGGACAATACAGTTGGTTTGGGGTTCCAGATTCCTTTGCACCCCCCCAACAGGCACAGCTTACACCAGCACTTAAGGCTGAACATGTTTCTCCACCAAAGAGCTGCTGCCAGTAGTATTTAAACCTTCACTCATGATTTTGTCCCTCTCCACCCTATGTCCCAGCTCCTAAAGCAAAGGATATTTGAAGAACATATGGCCAGGTTACATTTTCTTTTTCTTCTGTGTGTTCAAGAATATTTGATCATGATTTAATTTGTTTGTTGAGTGACTCAGAGGCAAAATGATTTAAGTACAAGCCTGCAGGGTTTAATGAGGAAAATGCTGGTGCTGAATGGTAATTTTGAGGTTGCCCCTTTCAAAGTGATGCTTGGAGTATTTGCTAATTTCATTTCTCATTTGTAATCCTCAATGAGTTTTGATGATTTATATGAGGATTCCTTGCAGGAGGCATCTTGGCAACATCCCAGAGGGGACGGGAGACCTTTGCAAGACATCAACATCTTCTGTTTAGTCCCTCACCTTACCTGCAGCTCCCTGAAATGCCACCAAGAGGACAACAAGGAGAAAAGGAAGGATTTTCATGGCAGAGGGTGGGCTGGGATCTTGGATCACTGCAGAGAAAGGAGACCAGGACAATGGTTAGACCCTTGTCCCTTCACAGTCCCAGAAGTGACACAGAGAAATGTTCTTAAAGACTTGGAAGTTACCTAAAAGAGGTTATTACACATTTTTGCCATGATTATGTCTATTGTCCTGAGATTTTCCTGGGCACACATAGGATGATGCCATAGGAAAAAACTTCCATGCAAAAAATTCAATTTTAAATCCCTTTTAATTAATGCATCAAGTGACCAGCGATTTATCCTGGATTTCTTGATAACTCGCAATGCATTGCAATAAATTTGATTTGCCTTATGGAAGTTAAATCTGAAAATTCAGAAAATAAGACAATTTTTGCTAGATTTATATGAAACAATGGGTTTTCTCAAGCTTTTCTACTAAAAAAAAAAAGTGGAGAAAAAGCAATTTTCTTCCCAATTAACTCAAAAGCCAGCTTCTCCTTATTCTTGCTTAGAGGCTGTTTTTATTCTTCCCCTCAAGGATTACATTATTTCCAGGATAAATTTTTGAGTCTTTGCAATTCCTGCAGCCAACAAAAGCTCCTCTCCCTTACCAAGATTTGACACCTCTAGAAGTGGCTCGTGACTCAGCCTGGAGTCACTGCACTTTTATAGTTAAAGCTATAAAACAAAATGCAGATAAACACGAAAGATATGAACTCTCCAGCCCCTTTAAGAAGGACAAAACCTTTTGATAGAGGCTGAATAATCAGAATATTTTGGTTGTTACCAGGTGGGAGGAGCTCTAGGCTGGAACAGTCCCAGGATCAGCGTCAGCCAGGTGGATGAAGATGAAAATTAAGATGAAGGAGCAGAATTTGTGTGTTTCTGGAGGATGGTGAGGGATGTTTGACCTTCACAGCCTTCTGGTGGCCAATGAGGTTTTGGGGAGCTTTGGGGACACCCAATGAATCCTCTTTGCTGTTGTCCTAAGAGGAACCAAGGTCTGGCTTTCAAACCATTGCAGCATCACCTCGGGAAATGTGTTGAGATGAGAAAAAACCACCCTGGGCCTCCTCCCTTTGAGCAACCCCTTGGCCACAGCAGCTCACTCAAGGTCTCTGTTTCCATCTGTTTTCAGAGGTTTTATATTTCCTTACAAACATGGACAATATTTCACCGTAGAAGTAAAATAATCATCAGCTGGAATTATGTGAAAATAAAACCCACCAAACCTATGTTAAGTGGGAAGTTAGTTATTTTTTTGATAATTCAGAAAGAGAGTGAATGGGCTGTCATTAATTCTACATCAAAACTGCTGTTGGGAGGGAAAATCTGGACAATTAAGAACATGGAAAAGATCTGCACTAGGGAATGGTAGGGAAAAAAAGTGAGAGGAAAAGAGAAATCTAAGAGTTAAGAATAAAAAAGGAAAAAATGGTTTGGATTTTTTTCAAATCTTTGCACCCAAACATTTTCATTATTAGGTTACCTGCATGGCACATAAGATATTTTTATGCCATACCCATTTATGGAAATTATGCCCAGCAATTTTAGTTTTATTATCATCTTTACTGTCTTGCCATGGACAGTTCTCTGAGCACAGCATTCCTCAGCATCCTCCTTTCTCACCAAGGATTCCTCCAATGGCTCCCTGCTTTTTCTGCATTTATAGACATTTCTATAAATCCAGGTGCCTGTTACAAAGGGATCTTCACTTCTCTTTTATCCCTTTTTCCTGCTTGAATCCGGTCGGGAGTTCCATTCCATGGGAGTTGCCGCTCTCCTCCCGGCTGAGCTCATCCCTGCCAGAGCCTCCCTGGGCTCGCCCTTCATGCCCTGCAGGGATTTTTCTTAGATCTCTTTGTTTTCTTTCCCAATCAAAGCAACTATTTCACTGAGGTTTCCAGCACAGCTTTTTCAGCAGCTTTCAGGCTGCCCCGCGGGCTTCTTGTTTCTCTGGGCTGCTCCTTTGGGTGCTTTTCTCTCTTCATTTTTGTTTTTCTTTGAGATTAAATACTGGCATGCTGAATGTATTTGGTCTCACAAATGTGGTTACACGTAATTGTGCTGTGGTCACTTTTACAGAGCAGCTCCCACAAACAGCTTTGGAATTGTGTCCTTTGCACCTCATCCAGGAAGGCAAATGTTCCTGTGGATGTCAGGACCAGCTGTTCTAAGAATCACCGTTGCACAGCAAGAAAATGTACATTTTACAGAAGAAAAATCTAATGTCTGCATCTCCTGGCATCATCCACAATCACCTGGCAGATCTGCTCTGCTGCAGCACCTCGGGCAAGGGAAGGACCTGCAGATGTGCCCTGGTCCCTTATAGGGTCCTTTAGAGTCCTTTAGGGCAGGGCTGTTGCTGAAACCCTTCCCTGAGGTGTTGTGAGGTGTTTGCAGACAGATGTGCAGCCAAACATCTGGGCTGAAAAGTGGCTCAGCAGATGAGGAACAGCTGGGTCTGTGTGATGCCACCTGCGGGCAGCTCACCTGGAGCACCAAGTCCAGATCTGGGAGTCAAGAAAAACTTGGAGCTGCTGGAGGGAGTCCAGAGGAGGCCATGGAGATGCTCCAAGGGCTGGAGCCATGGCCAGGGACAGCTTCCACCAGATCAGATTCCTCCAAGCCCCATCCAGCCTGGCCTTGGACACCTCCAGGGATCCAGGGGCAGCCACAGCTTCTCTGGGCAACCTCTGCCAGGGCCTCACCACCCTCACAGGGAAGAATTCCTTCCCAATATCCCATCTATCCCTGCCCTCTGGCAGTGAGAAGCCATTCCCTGTGTCCTGTCCCTCCAATCCTTTGTCCTCAGTCCCTCTCCAGCTCTCCTGGAGCCCCTTTAGGCTCTGGAAGGGGCTCTGAGCTCTCCCCAGAACCTTCTCTTCTCCAGCATGTAGCTTTCTTGGAGACTTGAGGAGATTTTTTTTTTTTTTAGCAAAAGAAGCTTTTGGGTGCTGAAATCCAACAGTAAAATGTGCAGCCAAACCGGTGGCTGGGAGGCAGCCAGAGAACTGGGAGCTGGCAGAGAATCTGGGGAGGGTGGCTGGCTCTGGGAATATCTTCTGGAAAGGCTTCTGGCTTTCTCCCTCTCTGCCTGGCAAAGTTCCGGGGTGATGATGGCACAGGATTTATTCCTGGCTTGGAACACAGGAGGAGAGACTGAGGAAAGGCAGCTGAGACACCTCAGTGTGGGAATGATGATGATGGAGGGCAGGGGGGAGGAGATGATGAAGGTTCTCGTGCCTTCTGTGGGTGACAGGAAGGGTCACATTGTGCCCTCAGGGACCCTGGCAGCATCTGCACTGCTGAATTGGCAAAAATGGTTCTTCCACATCCCACTCTCAGGTCTGGAAGTGCCCATTAGAGGCTGAGTTGTGCTTTGTATGCTAAAAATTGGGTTTCTAGGAATGGGTCACTTGGCAGCCGTGGTATTTGCTGCTGTGGAGGACAGGGACAGCCAAGGCTGAGCCTCATTTGGCTCCAGAGCCCTTAATTACACCCAGGACTTTATTAAAATCCTTTGCTGGAGCTGGGCCCAGCAGCCCAACATCATTAATTAATGAAACACAAATACAAGCAGGCCAGGGGGACAGGAAGAAAAGTGGATTGTCCTTCACACCCAAAGGGCCCCCAAACCCAATCAGATGGAGTTGAGGCTGCAGAGATGCCAAATTCCTGGTAAAAAGCACTGCTGGAGACCCACAGAGAGCCTTGAGATGCTCCCACGAAGAGGGAAAACCAGGCAAGGACATTTCTGAGCAGTTTGGTGGCTCCTGTCACACAGCAGAGCCTGTGTGCAAAAAAAATATCCCTCAATAAAATTTTAAAAAGCAACAATAAATGTATGAAAATCCTAGAACACAGGTACATCCAACAGCCCAGCTGATGTACAAAGTTTTGGGAGCTTCCTGCAGCTCATTGCAAAACC